>NW_005871170.1:920880-965216 GCF_000147115.1 Myotis lucifugus | reverse complement strand
TGTGAATAATGCTGCAGTGAACATAGGGGTATGTATATCTTTACAAATAAGTATTTGTAAACAATACCTCTGATAAGAGGATACTATCCAGAACATATAAAGAACTCATACACCTCAACAACAAAAATATGGCCAACAATTTAAAAATGGGAAGAGGAACTGAATAGTTAGTTTTCCATGATGGCCAATCCTATATAATAAAAGGCTAATATGCAAATTTACTGAACAGCAGAACGACTGGTTGTTATGATGCACACTGACTACCAGGGGGAAGATGCTCAAAGCAGAAGCTGCCCCTGGTGGTCTGTGAGCTCTCACAGGGGGAGTGCCACTCAGCCAAGAGCCGGGCTAACCACTGGCAAGCACAGCTGCAGTGGCAGGAGCCTCTCCTGCCTCCATGGCAGTGCTAAGGATCCCTTGGCAGACATCTCCTGAGGGAGTCCTGGACTGCAAGAGGGCGCAGGCCGGGCTGAGGGACCCCCCACCCCCAGTGCACAAATGTCGTGCACCAGGCCTCTAGATATATGAAAAGATGCTCAACATTGACTTAGGGTTTTAAAAGATCCTCCTGTATCTTTTCCTTCTACATTCAGTTATATACCAAATTCTCTCAATTATGATTTACAAATATAATTGGTCTATCACAGTTTTGTCTTAATTAGACTCTCTGTCACCTATTTCTCACCATCCTGTTCCAACTTGCATAAAAGTTCCAAAAATATGTTTTGATACTTCCAAAAACAAAAAAATCCTACTCAGCCTGGCCACATGGTTCAGTGGTTGAGGGTCGACCTATGAACAAGGAGATTGCAGTTTGATTCCAAGTCAGGGCACATGCCTGGGTTTCAGGCTCAATCACCAGTAGGAGGCATGCAGGAAGCAACTGATCAATGATTCTCTCTCACTGCCAGGGCTGACTAGTGGACCCTGAGCGAAGGATGAACAGATTACTCCGACACAGGTTTCTGTGGTAGAGAGGCTAAGGGACTGTTTTACTTTAGAAGTAAAAGCAGTCCTGTTCATCTGCCTCCTTGACTTTTTATTGTAACAACAGCTTGAACTCAAATTAACCTCTAGATATAATCAGCAGGGTAAGTATCCTTGAGAAAATATGTTCTATAAGGTTGGATTTTTAAAGACTAAACATAGAGATTCTAGCAGAACACCCCAGGGGATCGAACTTGTTTGAAAAAGTCAAGGTAGGGGCTGCCGCCTGCAGCAAGGTCCCCTTAGAGACCCCCAACCTTTCGGAGAATCCTCCTTACAAAGATTTCAACCAAGTCCCATGCTTCCCCACATGTCATTATTGATGTTTCTCTCCCTCACCCTTCCTCTCTGAAATCAATTTTAAAAAATATCCTATATAATAAAAGCCTAATATGCAAATTGACCAAACAGTGGAACAACTGGCTGCTATGATGCACACTGAACACCAGGGGGCAGATGCTCAATGTAGGAGCTGCCCCCAGCTTGCAGGGCCCAGCCCAGCCAAGGCGGGTGCCAGTGGGGCCTCCCCGATTGCCTCACCAGTCATCCCGCAGAGGGAGGCGACCAGTGGTGGTGACAAGCAGCACCAGGCCAGCCAAGGCGGGTTACAGTGGGGGGCCCCCCAATTACCCCACTTGTTGCCCCACAGATAGGCCCTGATTGCTGGCCCGGCCTAGGGACCCTACTTGTGCACTAATTTCGTGCACCGGGCCTCTAGTATTTTTTAAAAAACCTGCTCAGGTGACACTCTATTACTGAGTATTAAGTAGTAAATTATGTCCCTCCTCTCATACAGGTTAGATTTCAAGTCACTCACTTGGATTACAAAAGCCTTCAATGAAATTTCCCTTACTTATAAGAACACTTTGAACACCTTGCAATTCCCCATTGGTGATTTTTATTTATCTGTATTATTATTTTTTAATTATTTTGAATTTTATTGGGGTGACATTAGTCAACATGTACATATAGGTTACATGTGTGGATTACTAATTTACAAAATCTGTATATAGGACCATGTTCCCACCACCCAAAGTCAAATTTCCTGTCACCTCATATTAGGACCCCTTTCTCCCCTCCCCCCCACCCCTGCCCAGGCAACCACCACACTGCTGTTTGTGTACATAAGTTTCAGTTTTATATTCCACATGTGCGTTAAATCCTATAGTTCTTAGCTTTTTCTGTTTGACTTATTTCACTTCGCATAATGTTCTCAAGGTCCATCCATGTTGTTGTAAATAACACTATTACATCCTTTCTTATGGCCGTGTAGTACTCCATTGTGTATATGTACCACACATTCTTTATCCAGTCCTCTATTATAGGGCACTTTGGCTATTTCCAACTCTTGCCCACCGTGAATAATGCTGCAATGAACATATGGGTGCATATATCTTTGCATATAAATGATTTTGAGTTTTTCGGGTATATAACCAGAAGTGGAATTATTGGGTCATATGGTAGCTCTATTTTTAATTTTTTGAGGAATCACCAGACTGCTTTCCATAGTGGTTATACCAGTCTACATTCCCACCAGCAATGCATGAGGATTCCCTTTTTTTGTAATTAAAAAGTTTTTAATGAATATTAAGTATATATCAGTGTGACAGCATTCCAACTTGAATTAAAAGTATAAGTCAGTACTAATAGAAATCTCCATCTCTAGCCAATTACTATTTTTTTTAAAGAGGGTTCCCTTTTTTCCAAAACCTCTCCAATACTTGTTGTTGCTTGTCTTGTTGATAATGGCCACTCTAACTGGTATAAGGTGGTATCTCATTGTAGTTTTAATTTACATTTCCCTGATTGTCAGTGTGGTTGAACAGCCTTTCATATATCTGTTGGCTGTTTGTATGTCTTCTTGGGAGAGGTGTATTTTCAGGTCCTCTGCCCACTTTTTGATTGGATTGTTTATTTGTTTGGTGTTGAGTTTTATGAGTTCTTTATATATTTTGGAAATTAAACCTTTATTGGAGCTATTGTTTGCAAATATCATCTCCCATCTGGTTGGCTGCCTGTTTGTTTTGTTGTCCATTTCTTTTGCTGCGCAGAAGCTCTTCAGTTTGATATAGTCCCACTCATTTATTTTTGCCTTTACCTCCCTTGCCTTGGGGTCAAGTCCATAAAATATTCTCTACCACCCAGGGCTATATTTTTTTCTATGTGACTTATAGTTTTGAGTCTTATGTCGAAGTTTTTGATCCATTTTGAATTAATTTTTGTGCATGGGGACAAACTGCAATCCAGTTTCATTCCTTTGCATGTGGCTTTCCAGTTTTCCCAGCACCATTTATTGAAGAGACTATCTTTACTCCAATGTGCACTTCTGCTCCTTTGTAAAAAATTATCTGTCCACATATGTGTGGTTTTATAGCTGGGCTCTCTATTCTGTTCCATTGATCTGTGTATCTATTTTTCTGCCAATACCATGCTGTTTTGATTAGTGTAGCTCTGTAGTATATTTTGAAGTCAGATAGTTTGATTCCTCCAGCCTTGTTCTTTTTTTTTCAGGATTGCTTTGGTTATTCTGGGTCTTCTGTGGCTCCATAAATATCTGATGATTTCTCACTCTATTTCTTTAAAAAAATGACATTGAGATTTTGATGGGGAGTACATTAAATCTGTATATTGCTTTGGGTCAAATGGCCATTTTAACTATGTTGATTCTTCCAATTCATCAACATGGGATATTTTTCCATTTCATTGTGTCTTTGTCAATTTCTTTTAATAATGTTTTGTAACTTTCAGTATATAGGTCTTTCACATTCTTTGTTAAGTTTATTCCTAGGTATTTTATTCTTTCGTTTGCGATTACTAAAGGAATTACTTTCTCTATTTCTTTTTCTGGAGTTTTGTTGTTTTGGTATACAGGAAAGCAATGGTTTTTGTACATTGATTTTGTATCCTGAAACTTGACAGTATTTATCTTTAAAAGCTCCATCTTGGCCCTAACCGGTTTGGCTCAGTGGATAGAGCATCGGCCTGCAGACTCAAGGGTCCCAGGTTCAATTCTGGTCAAGGGCATGTACCTTGGTTGTGGGCATATCCCCAGTAGGGGCCGTGCAAGAGGCAGCTGATTGATGTTTCTCTCTCATAGATGTTTCTAACTCTCTATCCCTCTCTCCTCCTTTCTGTGGAAAAATCAATAAAATATATTTTTAAAAAATAAAAGATCCATCTTGGCCATTAGCCTGTCAGTGAAGTGTTCCCTGATCCGGGGGCGGAGAGGGGGAGGCACTTATACGCAGCTGCCTCTTTGTCCTTAACTGTATTGTTATATCTACCCTAATCTTAACTTTCTTTTTATTCCTCTTCACAACAACATAAGAGGCCCAGGAATTGGAGGCCAATTGTCTTATCTGAGCATCCTCACTGCCCAGCACAATGCTTCAAGACATGGTTTTTGAAAACCACACTCTCTCAGCTTTAAGTGGCCATGAAGATATAAAAGACACTGTGGATAATATTCTGCATCAAACAAACAAATCAAGCTTTTCTGATTCCATTTTGAAAGAGACTCTAACTCCTTTGATTAATAGTTATCATCTCTGTATTTCCCAGCATGATGCATTCTGCACCAATGCCCATCATAGGAAATATATGTTGTAATATATATGTTATGCACTAGGCGAGAGGCTTGGATCTATTTTACAAAACAACATGAACAGCATACATAAGCACAAAATATATTTCTCTGATATGCCTTTAAAAAGAAAGGTACATTCTGAGTATGCTGACAGCAGCTTTGGTATAGTTGATGTACAATGACTTCCTTAAGTTTTCAATAAAAATTTGGCATTTTGAGACTTTCCAGCAACAATGAATATTCTACAAGGAAAGATCCCTTCCACTCCTCTCTCCCAGGGGCCTCTTATTCCCCTTCTTGCTAATGGTTAAGACAATCATCAGACCAAAGCAATTGCTATCTCTGTGCCTTAAATTTCACACTAGCACACTTTAATAAAGATGATGGATCTTTTTCTCTTTTCTCAGTTTTTAGGTAATTTATTAATAAGACATGTCCTAGGGAAATATATTTTTTTGTCATATTACTATATTAGTAACATTTGTTGCTAATGAGAAAACTGGATCACATATAAGTTAAATTACTTTTTATGGAGTTTTTGTCAGAGAACCATAAGTATTATATCATTAAAAGTTACAGAATTTTTTCAAGAAAAAATTGTGGTGCTTAATAATCTATATTAATACTTTATCCTGAGTCAACCTGGTAAGTAGTTTCTAGATACCATGAAGCCAGCACGAAGTTATAGTATCTTGTCACCCTATGATCTAGCAAGCCTTCATCACTGTTTCATTTCTCCCTATATCTATGTAGAGAAAGAAATTTTAGAGATTCTTAAATTCAGATTTTATGAAAAACCTAACAAAGAAACAGGATACAAATAGGAATAGAAAGAGTTAATTTTCTTTCTGGAATCTGTCTCTTGCATCCCAAAGACTTTAAAATATCAAAGGAACTAACTCTTTGGTTCTGTTATGTAGATTAATTAGATGATGGGAATTCTGTTTTTGTTGTTGTTGTTACCTTTTTTGAATACTTTCAGACTTCCTTTCCCTTTTAGGTGGCTTAATATTTGGCTTGAATGATGAAATTTAAAACTAAGTCACTCTGTTTTCCTGAAACTTTTGCTCAAAATTTATTTCATCCTACAAGGAGTCCCGTTATGAAACATTCAAATCAAAATTATTCCTTCATACTTGTCTCCAACAACTCAGGCTTGTCATAAGTCTATTCTTTGCTCTCTGAAACTGGTATGACTTACATTAGTATTGACCACCCCCTATGCATTTTCTTTTTTTAGAAAAATATTTTTTATATTGATTTCAGAGAGGAAAGGAGAGGGAGAGAGAGATAGAAACATCAATGATGAGAAATACCATTGATTGGTTGCCTTCTGCATGCCCCCTACTGGGAATTGAGTCTGCAACCTGGTGCCCTGACCAGGAATCAAATTGTGATCTCCAGGTTTATAGGTCATTGCTCAACCACTGAGCCAAGCTGGCTGAGCTCTATTTTTTGAAAGATGTTTGAACCTAGTTTATAAATGCTAGAAGGCTAGAAGCTGGATTTTTTTCTTGGCAGGATATTTGAAGGCTTGAACAATTGCTTCCTAGAGTATGTTAGAGTTCAGGGACTTCTCAGGATGTCAGACCATGTCCCTAAAAATCCTGCAGGTCCTAAATTATTCAGTGTTACATGTCATAATGTATAGTGTGCTTTATTGATCATTAATCCTCTCTGTTGCAAGGGCTGATTGGCACATTTAAGAAGTTGTATAAGAGAAACCAAGATGGCGGCATAGGTTAACGCGGGAGTTTGCTGCCTCGAACAACCACTTCAAAAATACAACTAAAAGACGGAACGGACATCATCCAGAACCACAGGAAGGCTGGCTGAATGGAAGTTCTACAACTAGGAGGAACCGAGAATCAGAGGAGGTGCAGTGCTGAAGTAAAATACTAAGGTGCGGAGTGCGTGCGGCGAGGGCTGGTGGCTGAGGGCGCGGTTGACTATTTCAATCCGGAGGGAGCCTCAGACTCAGAGCTCCAGATCCGAGCAAGTCTCTAGGGACCCAGACTCAAACGGGAGAAGCAGGACTGTCTGGCTACGGTCCCTCCGAGGTTTGCAGCTGTTGCTGGGACAGAGAGACAGAGCCCCTGGGCACGGACTGAGAGCAGCCATAACTGCTCCCTCCTCCACCCTGTTGATCCGGTGGGACCCGCCCCGCCCAAGCCCTGCACAGAGCCATTTGCCGGATAGCCTCAGGCAAAGGCTAGATTAGCACAGCCAGTCAGCCTGGAGGTCAAATCCCTCTAGTATTAACTACAACAATCAGGGCTTAACTACAACAAGACTGTGCACAAAGACCACTAGGGGGTGTACCAAGAAAGCGTAAAAAATGCGGAGACAAAGAAACAGGACAAAACTATCAAGGGAGGATATTGAGTTCAGAACCACACTTTTGAGGTCTCTCAAGAGGCTTCTAGAGTCTGTCGATAAACTTGATGAGTTGTACAGGAAATCTAATGAGACCCTCGATGGTGTGATAAAGGACCATCTAGAAAGTAAGCATACACTGACTGAAATAAAGAATATTATACAGACTCCCAACAGCAAACCAGAGGAGCGCAAGAATCAAGTCAAAGATTTGAAATGCGAAGAAGCGAGAAACACCCAACCGGAAAAGCAAAATGAAAAAAGAACCCAAAAATACGAAGATAGTGTAAGGAGCCTCTGGGACAGCTTCAAATGTACCAACATCAGAATTATAGGGGTACCAGAAGATGAGAGAGAGCAAGATATTGAAAACCTATTTGAAGAAATAATGACAGAAAACTTCCCCCACCTGGTGAAAGAAATAGACTTCCAAGTCCAGGAAGCGCAGAGAACCCCAAACAAAAGGAATCCAAAGAGGACCACACCAAGACACATCATAATTAAAATGCCAAGAGCAAAAGACAAAGAGAGAATCTTAAAAGCAGCAAGAGAAAGAAACTCAGTTACCTACAAGGGAATACCCATACGACTGTCAGCTGATTTCTCAACAGAAACTTTGCAGGCCAGAAGGGAGTAGCAAGAAATATTCAAAGTGATGAATGCCAAGAACCTACAACCAAGATTACTTTATTCAGCAAAGCTATCATTCAGAATTGAAGGTCAGATAAAGAGCTTCACAGATAAGGAAAAGCTAAAGGAGTTCATCACCACCAAACCAGTATTATATGAAATGCTGAAAGGTATCCTTTAAGAAGAGGAAGAAGAAGAAAAAGGTAAAGATACAAATTATGAACAACAAATATGCATCTATCAACAAGTGAATCTAAGAATCAAGTGAATAAATAACCTGATGTACAGAATGAACTGGTGATTATAATAGAATCAGGGACATAGAAAGGGAATGGACTGACTATTCTTGGGGGGAAAAGGGGTGTGGGAGATGCGGGAAGAGACTGGACAAAAATCATGCACCTATGGATGAACACAGTGGGTGGGGAGTGAGGGCGGAGGGTGGGGTGGGAGCTGGAAGGAGGGGAGTTATGGGGGGGAAAAAGAGGAACAAATGTAATAATCTGAACAATAAAGATTTAATTTTAAAAAAATAAATAAATAAATAAAAAAAGAAGTTGTATAAACTGAGGAAAACCAAGATGGCGGCATAGGTAAACACCTGTACTTGCTGCCTCTCACAACCACATCAAAACTACAAGTAAAAGACAAAACATTGATCATCCAAAACCAAGGGAAAACTGGCTGAGTGGAAGTTCTACAACTAGAAGGAAAGAAAAAAGCACATTGAGACTGGTAGGAGGTGCGGAAGTGCAGAGGTGCAGAGGCGCGCGTGAAACAGTCTGGCAACTGGGTGCTCGGTTGTTGTTGTTTTCAATTGGGAGGGAGATACAAGCTCCTGATTGCTCTGAACTCCAGTTCTGGGAGAGACTCTGGGGACCCAGACTCATACAGGGAGAAACTGGACTGTCTGGCATTGGGCAGAATGCAAGGGCGACTTTCTCTCAGAGGTGCTCACAGTGATCATTGTTCCTGTGCGGGGTGCAAGACACAGGGACCTCTCCAATGCAGGGCTGACTGGCAGCCATTGCTGTTTGCTCCACCTTGGTGATTCCCGGAGATCCTGCCCCACCCAATTTAAAACCCCACCCAAGCAGTGTGCAGAGGCTTTTGCATATGAATGGCCTGTACTTTCGCAGCATAAAACCTAACAAACTGCAGCTGGGTCAGAGAGCTCCAAAGCTCCCAAAAGAAGGCCCAAGGCTCAGCAGCAGAAGCTGGCTTGCTGCACAGCTGAGCCTCATCTGGGCACTTCCAAACCCCTAACAAAGAGGAGGAATCTTCCGATCTCTCTGTAGCTCCTGCTGGGTGGCCTCAGGCAGTGGCTGACTTAGCACCTCCTTGTAGATCCAAGAGCCAGTGTACCCAGTGGTCAGTGTGAGACCATACCAGATTACAGCTCTTCACATTCATAAGAGACACACTCAAGGGGCAGACTCAGTGAGCACCAAAGGTCCACTGAAGCAAGTCCTGCCCCATAAGGGTGTCTCCAGCACAGCTGTCCTTCCATTGTAGACACAGCTGGTCCTCACAGCCAATTGGCCTGGAGGTCAATTCCTCCCAGTGATACCAACAGTAATCAAGGCTTAATTACAACAGGACTCTGCACCCAGCTCACAAAGGGGTGCACCAAGAGTGTCCACCTCAGGTGATTAGGGAGGCTGAGCCTCTGGGCCTTATAGGAAACCTCCCACACAAGGCCACTCTATCAACACAGGGAAGCAGCCAAAATGCAGAGACAAAGAAACAGGTCACAAGTGAAAGAAATGGTGAAAGCAAAATACTGGATATAGAGTTCAAAACCATGGTTATAAGGTTACTCAAGAATCTTCTAGAAACCTCCAAAAAATTTAGTGAGACCCTCAAGGATATGAAAAAGGACCAATCAGAAATTAAGCATACACTGACTGAAATAAAGAATAATATACAGAGATCCAACAGCAAACTAGAGGATCCCAAGAATCAAGGCAAAGATTTGAAATACGAAGAAGCAAGAAACACCCAACAGGAAAAGCAAAAAGCAAAAAGAATCCAAAAATATGAAGATAGTGTAAGGAGCCTCTGGGACAACTTCAAGCGTACCAACATCAGAATTATGAGAGTGCCAGAAGAAGAGAGAGAGCAAGATATTGAAAACCTATTTGAAGAAATAATGACAGAAAATTTCCCCTACCTGGTGAAAGAAATAGACTTACAGGTCCAGGAAGCGCAGAGAACCCCAAACAAGAATAATCCAAAGAGGACCACACCAAGACACATCATAATTAAAATGCCAAGGGCAAAAGACAAAGAGATAATATTAAAAGCAGCAAGAGAAAAACAGTTAGTTATCTACAAGGGAGTACCCATATGACTGTCAGCTGATTTCTCAACAAAAAACGATGCAGGCCAAAAAGGAGTGGCAAGAAATGAGGTACCCATGACTATTGAAGTATCTATATTCTGAGATCAGTAAAATAAAGCTTAGAAAATTTCAGGGATTATCCCTAGTTATTTGCTTATTACCAAGAAATTCAGTTATAAACTGGGATTTGAACCCAGATTCAGGGGCTCTAATACCCAATTGGACTATGTGACTTTCTTATAGCAACACTATGTCCTAGAAATAAAAAGAAACTTCTTAAGATCTTCTAAGTACTCACATAAAACACTGACAGGGTCATATAGCTAATAAGACAATCAAGTTATAGAAGAATTTCTTGCCAGTCCCTCAATTCCTTTGTGCCACTTTGAAAAAAATTCCTGCTTCCACTCTAAGCCCCTAGAAGCCATTGGTCTGTTTTATGGTTCCATTCACGTTTTTATATAAGGTTCACCAACCTGTAGTTGTGGCTTGTCTGGGATAAAAATGGGCATTGGTAGGATTGACAAGAACATCTGGTTGAATTGACAGTTATACATCTCATTGTAAATTAATTGATTGATATTCTGATTGGAATTTGGCTTTCTATATATTGCTTGCTTAGTAGGAAAGAATTCATTATATGCTAAGTAGAGTCATCTGTTTGCTTGAAAATATTCTTTTTCATGATAAAATAATAAGATGGCTTATGCATATGTTTTTGTATTTGTGGGAGTGATGAAATAAATCTGGATCTAAGAATATAGCTAATTACATAAAGTCAGAATACTTGGAACACTCCAACATCTTCTTTAAATATGGTTTTAACTTATATTGGTAAAAATATATTGGTAACCAAAAGCCAGAATCACAATGAAATAAATATCTAAAATCATATTGCATTTTGGAGGGATTTTTGCTTCAGTGAGTGTTTTGAGTACATTTCAGTCATCTATTTGTTGAACATTTTTACTAGGCTAGAAACTGGATGATGAAGTGAGGCACTGGGCAGAGTGTAGGCCACTGTCAATCAGAAGAACAGCATGTGTGTAGTATCTGAATTGAGAAGGACATGACATAGCGAGTTGTGAAGAAGGCAGAGAGAGTTAAGGAAGATAAGGAAACCAATATGAGAATGGTATGGGAGCAAACCGGAGAAGTATGCAGGGCCTGGATTTATTACTAGTTTCTACAACATATATTATGAAAAGTATATTTTGCTCACTGGTTTTGCCTGAATATACAAGAATATACTATTTGATCCTGGTGGCTAAAGAAGCTTACACTGTCAATGTATCCTCTTCTACCAGGTATTCTCAATTACACCCTCTCAACTGGATTCTTTCACTGGACTTTAAAACTTAATTAAAATTCTCCCATCTTACACACATACAAACAACCCTTTCTTTCCTCCCTCCCCTTTCCATCCAAATTTGTTAAAACATTTCTCTCTGCATTTCCTTATTCCCAACCACCCCTCTCTAGTTTAGCTTCCCTCTTCATCACTCCATCAAAACAGCTTCTCCTAAGTTTACAGTGACCTTCTATTGTCAATCCCATAGTCTCTTAGAAAATTTCTTAATAGCATTAAAAAAAATCCTCCTTTTGAATACGAACTCCTCTTGGTCTCTAGAGTATTTCAGTCTCCTCTTTTTATTTCATATTTCCAGCAATACATTCTCAGTCTTCTCTACAATGAATCAGTTATTAAATATTGTTGTGGCCCAAGGCCTCAGGCATACAAAGATACTTTTCTCTGAGGGGATACTTCAAGGACTCGCAAAGGCCATTCCTGAAGATGTGTGAGCATGCAGGGTTCGGGCACCCGCCTGCTGAGTTATCCCCTCCCTGCACAGGTTTCAACAGTGCTATTATTTGATTATCTATCTTCCCAACAGAGTACATGAGAGAAGAATCTGTAACTGTTTTTACTCAGTATGATATATCCAGATTTTATTATGGTTGCTGACCAATAGCAGGTGCTATATAAATATTTGTTGAATGAAAGAATAAATAAAAATTTGTATTGTCTTTATTTCCAGCCAGTTGGCACTGTGTTCTGTATCTTTCTGTCACACTACGTTCATGCACTTTTTCTTTATTATGAAGTCTTTTCATGCATTTTAGGCCTAAAGTTACTTTGGGCTATTAAATGGTATGTAGTAAAATATATGGCATATTCCAATAACTTCCAATTCTATTCCTATACTTCCAAGTATTACACTATTTTGTAAACAGTTTTATAAGAACAAATGTTTTTCACAATTATACCTGAAATATATGTCCTTAGTACATCTGATTGTGTGATACCCACTTACATCATCAAAGCTGTCTCTCATAGAGTGAGGTATTGACCCAGTATCTGCCTTAAGAATTTCAATAATGAAGTCATCCTTAACTTTGAAGCCACTGAGTGTATATTGAATTTTATTGTGGCTATATCAGAAATAGAGGGGAAAGTCCCCTGGAACAAGGGGGCATGTCTGCGTTTTCTCTGTAATTGTGTCTGTAAAATGCCTTCCTGGTGATCCTCAGCCTCTTAGTCTTGAAGGTGTACATAACATCCAAGTACTTTGCTCCAACCACAGTCTCTTTGCTCAGCCAGGAGACAAAAGGTGCAGGGCCATTTCGGGCAATGAGTTTGAATAAATCTCTTTTCAAAATGTCTTTATTGTGATATAATTGGATTATGGGCCCAAATCTAACATAAATATCCATGAATCTATACTAATATAAAAATAATTAAATATATAGGTGAGAAATGACAATTTGGCCCCCCAGAAGAATTCCAAATAATTTAGATATTCTGCCCACAAGTAGTTAGGATCTAACTTCCCACTCCTTAGTATGGGCTGCATGTAGTATCTTCCTTCCAAAGAGCACAGCATGGAGAATTGGAAGGGGGGTTGGGGGGACAGTAACTCTACAGTGGAGAAATGTATTATGTGCTACCACAGCCAGGTGATCAAGGTTCACATCAACAGTAAAAGCATGTTGATGCTGTGTGAGCATCAATGTCATGAGAATGGAAAACCACTTCATGTATGTGGTTTTCTTTCCCCAAACACATGTCCCTGGTAAATCGTAAGAAAAATTTTAGACCAACTAAAATGGAAGGACTTTCTACACAATACCTGGGCAGTGCTCTTCACAATGTCAAGACCATCCAATACGAGGAAAGTCTGAGAAACTCATATCCAAGAGGCATCGCAAAACACATGACACATAAATTTAATGGGGTGTCCTGGATGGGATTTCAGAACAGAAAAGGGACATTAGGGTAAAACTTTAGGAAATCTAAGTAAAATATGAACTTTAGTGAATACTACATCAATTATTCATTGTGACAAATGTTAAGATGTTAATAATGGAGGATACTAGAAACTCTCAGTACTAGCTTCAATTTTTCTGTATATCCAAAACTATTTGAAAATTTTATAAATATTAAATATTTTTGTGATACAGTGTTTCAATTTCTTCTCAATGCTATTCAATGAAATGTGTTTATCATTTGTGATGAAGAATTACTTCAAGTTGATTTGAGTTATTCAATATTTAAATGTGTTTCCATAGGTTGATTTTTCTACAACAGATACAAACCATTACGTCATTGTTTAATTTGGGGGAAATGATTCTATTTTCTGTGATTAAGAATTTTTTAAGACTCTTTAGGAAACTAGAAAGGTTCTAAAATGTTATGAGTCACAGAATATATCCAGTTTAGAAGTAACATGACAAACCCATTAAATTAGCTAAATAAATTGGCATAAGATCAAAAACAGTATTTTTGAGAGCATGAGTCCAGACAATGTGTCTGTAAGATAGACTTTACAAACTTAGTTTGATTAATTTTTGTTTTTCTGAGGATATGATTCTTTTCTGTAATTATCATTCTATTTTCCCTGACAGGCTATCTAGTACTGGCTGCCTTAAGCTCCCTGTGAATTGAGTTATTCTCAATAACACTCCGTTTTATGAAGGCATTATTTGAGTGGTTGTCCACTGTGATCTGGTTATTCAGAGCTTTACATAAAACAGGTGGTTCTTCCATCTCATCAACATTTCTTATTGTCTAGAATTCACCATCTTTTTGTCTGTGGGCCCATCATACTTACAGAGCATCACAGGCGTGGCTCTCTCCTACAGTTTGCCCGTTTGGCTTCTCATTTACATCTTGGTCATATCTCTAAGATACTCCAAGTTCCCTTGTTTTCAGACTTGATCAGGACTCATGCTCTAAGTTTATGTGTTTACTTCCACTCTGGTTAATTCCTGAAAGGCTTTGCAGCAACTAATTTTATTTATTTGGCTCTGAGATGATCCAGGCAACTCTGATTCACATCAGAGATGGCATTTACTTTCAGCGGGTACAGGCCTAATGCCCATAACCAAAGAACAAGCAGCCTGTGATCGGTGACCCCACGATTCCAGTAGTGCTTTCCAGGGCCATTTTAACAACCCAGATGTCTGGGTAGTGACCCTGTCTTTCCAGACACTGATCCTTTTTCATTTACATGATGCTTTGAAGTTGACCTATTGTATTATGCCTATAATCTCAAAAGCACGAGCTTTAGAGTGAAATAGAGCAAGGTGTGAATCTTGCCTGAGATGTTTGTTAGCTTTTTTGATCTTAAGGAAGCTACTGATCTCTCTGGGACTCAGTTTCCTCATCTGTAAAATGAAAATAATTATAGTGGGTTTGCAGAATTATAAAAATTAGATGTTTCTAAACTTCCTCTAGAAAACCTGATTCTTTATCATGGGTGTTTAATATACACTCAGTGTCATCAGTATAATGATTTGATTGAGCTTGTCTGCCTCACCTTCTTTTTTAAAAAATGTATTTTTTATTGATTTCAGAGAGGAAGGGAGAGGGAGAGAGAGATAGAAACATCAATGATGAGAGAGAACCATCGATTGACTGCCTCCTGCACGCCCCCTACAGGGGATTGAGCCCGCAACACAGGTATGTGCCCTTGACCGGAATCGAACCCGAAACCCTTCAGTTCACAGGCCGACGCTCTATCCACTGAGCCAAACCGGCCAGGGCTGCCTCACCTTCTTATACAGCCCCATCTAACTGGCTCTCTACTGCTCCCAGCGATGTCTAAGCCCCACATGTTGATTTATACATTTGCATGTTTTTCTGGTCATATTGCTGTACTATGAGCAAACTTTTCAACTGTTGTGCCCTGCTTTAATTTTCTTTAAAATTCTATAGGATGTGATTTGAATAGTTCTTACTAGTATAAACATGTTATTAGAATTTCATTTTGCTGACTGTTGTTTTAATAATAATGTGGTGAGCTGAGTAGACCCAAGAGGGAGTCCTGCCATGGATCTGTATTGGGAGTCTTGGGCTCTGGTGGGAGAGGGGAGAAAGAAGGAAGAAATAAAAGGCTGAGGAACGGACTCTGGTGCAAGAACTCGGGAGCCCAACTGCTTGCATTTGCAGCCTGGCTCCCCATGGATTACCTGTTCCAGAATTTTTTTTAAGAATTTGAATTTGTAATGTTGTGGAATGAATTTTACAGAAACCGTGCATTCAGGCAAAGGAAGAAAAAAAAATAAACATTGCTTGCCTTTCTTACTCGGGCACTCTGTTCTTCCCTTCTGTATCTTTACATTCCCATAGCCACCAGAACTGCAGCCCTGACCTTGGGGCCTGTAGAAAAGGCCATCAAATGCAGGAGCCATGTTCCATGAGACTTTCAATCTAACTGAAGGTCTCAGGCGTATGGCTGCCTCCTCTGTTGCTTGAGAAAGCCTCACTGCTTTAGCAGCCAGTAATATATCTGTATTCCTTTGGCATCTTAAACATGACATTTTGATTATTTTAAAGTTTCCTCTAAAAGTCTGCCTCACTCCTTGAATGGAGATGTGGTCATTTGTGCTAATTGCATTTTAGAGTCTCTATTATATCGGTGACAAAAGTTAATGTTTACACCTTTTGTTCACATCAAATATAATTAGGCACTTAATTATGTAACAATTTGCTACCTACATATATTTTGTAAATGCCAAAAAGCATCAGTCCATCTCCCCAACGCTGTCTGTCTGAACTATACATGCTTTGCATAGCTGTGGCTTCTTGTTCAGGATCCCAACGTCTTAGCGTGAGATCTCTCTGCCTGACTCCTGGACAGTGATTTGAGACTAAAACAATATTTTTTTGCACTAGAGACTCAGCAATGAGGCTTCTGAAAATGAGATAAATTAGAAGACAATATGACTTATGGATCTCCGGGATCATAGACAGTTGTGGTAATTTACCTGTTGAAAACAGAAGGTTTTAAAAAGCCAAAAAAACTTCTTACACAGAGTGTATTAGAGCCTGGACATGTGGAGGCTTCCTTGCTGTTCAGAGGATGATGCTGATGCCAGACAGTGAAGGGGCATGCACAGAGAGAGACTGGGTCACAACAGGGCTCCGATTTTGAGAAAAATAAAGCCTACTGTTCCAATTTTTATTTTTAGTTCTTTTGATCTAAGAGAAAAATGCATAGTCTAATAACATACTTAGCAAAAAGATCAACTATTGTGCTCTGTCAGGTTAATGTTAGGAGGGTTGGATGTGTCTTAGAATCTCATCACAGAGCTAATTTTACTCTCATACACGGTCTCAAGATGAGCTTGTGTTCTGTTATGACCGTATGTTATCATCCCCTCCCTCTACCTAAGAATGTGAATAGTATTCCCATTGTGAGCACTGCTGATTGACATCAAGTAACTCTGTTGTCATGGCTCCAGTTAAAAATGTGAAAGAAACTAGATCTTTTCAACTTAAAGGTTCTCTCTGTATAGTTAATTAAAGACATTTTAAGAAGACATTTGGATTATGGGAAAGCGATGATATCACATTATGACATTTATTTCATTTCTTACCTCAAGAATCTCAGTAATTGGTTCACCTATTCAAAACTGTTATTTCATCAGAGGGTAAAGATTCCAGAGCCCCCAGTGGGACTTACCTCATTTACCTAATTGGCACATTCTTTAAAAAAAAAACAACCCTGTACATGTGAACTTTTTGATTCGTGAACATGCCATTCACTTGCTTTGAGACAATTGAATGTAACTCATCTAATTTCAATGAAAGTCTGTAGGAAATTTTAGCCAAGGGTTAATATTTTATTTATGCCATTATATTAAAGAATTGATGTTAGAAATTTAATTAAAATTCCACATAACCATAAATTGTTCGAATGCTATGCAGCTCCAGATGCAAGTTGTTGAGCTTCTTACTCTGAAGCTGAAGAAACCAAGGCTTGAAAAAAGATAAATTGCTCATCTACAGTCATATAGCAAATGAACAGACAGCTAATAGCAAAATGGGTTCCAGAACGCCGAGCTTTTGACTTCTAGTTCAGTAGTCTTCCTACTAGGCCAGGCCAATATAGGTAATCAGAGGTATTTCATTCGGTGCAGCGCTGTGCGATACAGCAAAAGCAGAAGTGTACGCATTGCCTTCTAAGAACTCATGTCCTCATGGGTGTGTGTCTTCCATGAAAGAGAGGTGTGTTTTTACAAATACAGTTGACCCTTGAACAAATGACCTTTAAGGTGCTTTCCAGCACCTGGGGTTTTATGATTCTGTTTCTATTATGCACTGATGCTGGGTATGTGTCACATTGTTTGAACCAAACACTGAGAATGGACAGGATCACAGTCTGGAATGTTGATGGCGCTCACATCTATTTTGTGTTTGAATTTCTGGAAGCGGTCTTTGTCTTTGTGGCGGTTTGGTCCCTGACCTTCTGTAACATTTGGAGCCCAGCCACACTGTCTTTGTTTACTGTAAAGAGCATGGAAAAACTGACTTCCTGACAGTGCTCTGCAAAGTCTAAGGTCAAACCACTCACAGGTGAACAAACACAGTCCTTCCACCTTAAAATTGTCATTTGGCCCCTGTAAAAAGGACCAGGGTAATAATACTGGGTAACAGAAAAGGGGAAATCAGTACTCTGCCAGCAGCCAGCAATTAGCTTGTCAGTCAGCTTTGTGAAGAGCTAATCTTAATTCAGGATCCATTTGGGGGAAGTTGGAAAACACGGCATGAAATTTGCAGTCCTCTACCTACCTACTAAGTAAGCCTATAGACCAGTGACGGCGAACCTTTTGAGCTCGGCGTGTCAGCATTTTGAAAAACCCTAACTTAACTCTGGTGCCATGTCACATACAGAAATTTTTTGATATTTGCAACCATAGTAAAACAAAGACTTATATTTTTGATATTTATTTTATATATTTAAATGCCATTTAACAAAGAAAAATCAACCAAAAAAATGAGTTTGCGTGTCACCTCTGACACACGTGTCATAGGTTCGCCATCACTGCTATAGACCCTTCCTTTCTCTACATTATCATCACATCATTAACATTTCCCAGGATTGCAAAGATAAAGCATAGCATTCTTATTCACTAAGGGACCTAAGAGTCACACTTATTGAATATTTATATCATCCATTCAAGCTAATTCTTTTATGGTAAGACCTCACAGTGGCCTATATGGGTTGACTTCCTTTTGAGAAGGCATATCCATTTTTATTTATTTATTTATTTTTACTAACCTCTACTGTTCTTTACTGTCCTCAAAAGCAATAAGTCATCTTTGTCATAGGAAAGGATACATCTTCCTGAGTAAAGAAGGTATTGTAAACTCATCACGGGCCTAGACAGATTCTCATTTATTTTATCCCTCTCCCATAATGTTTAACACACTGAATATATTAATTAGCAGGCTCACATAACATTTGTGTATCACTGAATAAAACAATGACCTTACTCATCTATTACCTGTTTACTCAAAATCACTTATTTGTGAGATCCAAGTTTCCCTCTTAATATTTAAGTATTACTTATTAGAATTGATCTAAAGCAATATAAATAAAAATACCCCCAATATAAATTTACATTTATTTTTCCCCTTCAAGAATGCAGGAATAAATATGATTTTGGCTGTATTTTTTCTTTTTCTTTCTTTTTTTTTTTTGGTCTCTAGTGTAAGCAGTCTCTTGAAATGCCCTAGCTATCTAACATTGCTCTTGAACTCCACTTAGAGATGATATACTAGCCTTTTACTATAATATATCTGGGTATTAAAAGCCCAATTCTTTATTGCTGATGAGAAAGATTATTAACACTTTTTTCCCAGCTATAATATGAGGCAATAACACCCCTTTTTACTTCCAGAGCCAGAGGCACTATGTCATATTAACCTTCATTAACTGCCTAAGAAATGAGGTGCATTTGTTAACTTAGCATTCTGGTTAGCTAAGATTGTGAGAGAAGGCTGTGGTGTCCTTCTTTGCTATGTGTAAAAAAAACTATGTGAGCACACTTATTTTATTATCTTGGTAAGTGCAGCATTCGGATTGAGGTTGGACCTGGATGAGATGGGTATGCAAGTGGTGGGCACAGATTGAGGTGGTTGGAGCAGGGGGAGCAAGCGCCGCCTGATCTAAATAGGCCTGAAGAGTAGCATCTGAGGTGTGTGGTGGGAGAAGGCAGGTATCATCAAAATCTGAGCCAAAGTCTCATCCCTTGTTTTATTCAGTGATACTCAGGAAAGAGAAAATGAATTCTATTTCTTTTTTTTTGTAGATAAACAAAAATGTGTTTATTTTATTCAAAAACACAAAAATGTGTTTATTTTATTCAAAAACAGAAAAATGTCTTCTCTTTTATTGAATGAAAGTGGAACTAACAGGCTTTCTTTTTAAAGTTATTTCATTACTAAATTTCTGGGGATAACAGGGTTAATAACATTATATAAATTTCACTTGTATGACTTTATAATACAACATAGCATATTCCATTAGGTGCTCACCACCCAAAGTCTCATCTCTTCTGTCCTCTTGTATTTGACCCCTTTTTCCCTTCTTATCCTCCCTCATGTGGTCTTTTTCCCCTTCTTGTAACCACCATGATTTCATCTGTATGTAGGAGATTTTGTTTGTTTCTTTTGCTTGTGGTTTTTCATTCCATAGATGAGGGAAAATACAGAATGTGCCACTTTATCCTCTTGATTAATGAAGTCCTCAACTGTGAGGCTTCACTGTGTTGAGCATTATGTGAGACACAGATACCTTTGAATATGTTTGCCCATTGAATGAGAACTGTCCAACAAACTTCCGCCCAAATGTCATTGTGAAGGGTCTTCCAAACATGTTTCTTTCATGTCCCTAACTATTGCTGCGAGATAATGGCCAGATCCATGAATCAGTATCTCCTTGCATGTCTGGTCATTTGTCATCCACGCAAAGTGGATGGAGAGGTGAACTGCCCCAATTTCTGCCCATTGCGATGGTTTTGTTACCCGCTGTCCTTCATGAATGTCCAGAGCTAGTCTGTGGTGCTGCAGCAGTCCACTTTCTGGGTGTTCATCAATATCATGCAAAACCATTGGTAAGGCAGGCCGTGACTTTCCTTCCCCTGTCAACAGGTTGAGTTCTATTTCTACGTGGAGAATTTCATGATGGACCTTTTATCTTGGATGTCCTATGAAATACAAAATTCTCTGCAGAATTTTTCTTCATATGCAGCGTTGCTTTTAATTTTCCCATTTTTACCTCCATTACTTTTATTTACTCACTCATCATTTTTAAAAAATGTAACAAGTGTTGTGCTAGCTACTGGGCAAACAAAGATTAAGGACACAATTCCTAAACGCAGGAACTGCTTTCTTTATTTTTCAGGTTCAAAAAAGCATGCAGTCAACTTTGCTATCATCATTCTCCCCACTATCTTAGTAATGACATTTCTTATTTTTATAAAGCCTCCAGAATCCATCTCAATTTTTCTTCGGAAACTAGCAAAGTTCAGGCACCATCCCCTTATAGCCTCTTTATTACTATTCTTCTATTCAATCTTCCTCCTCCCCCTATCCATCTCAGTCATGGGTACTAAACTCATTGCCCTAAAATTTGGTTATTCTATGGTTTAAAATAAGAAGTGGGACTAGATAGAGGAGAGCCACACTATAAGGCTAATGTGGCTGTCCTCAATCTAGTCCCACTTCCACAAAGTGAGTACCCGTGAACCAAATTGATCCCTTCACATACCTTTAGGCATAGGTAAGTATTCCCCCCTCTCTGATGTCCCTCCACCTGGTTTTTCAACTCCGAGGTGGTCCCACCTGGTGGTCAGAAGATGTGTTCAGGGGCCAGAAGTGCTTTTCCACTTACTTGCTCTGTAGTCTTGGGCAACTTATTTTACATCTTTTGTGCTTCTGCTCGGTATAATTGAAAAGAGCTGATGAAATCAATACTTTCCTCATAAGATTGGTAAGATTCAGTGGGTTCACTGATGTGCATGCTTAGAAGAGACCCTGGCACATAAAACATGCTAGTGTTTCACTGTTGCCATTGATATTATTGTTATGACCCAAATCTGACCCTCTACCCTGGCCAGACTTTTACGAATATCTGCAAATTTGCAAATCCCAGGGTTCTTTGGGGGCCTTTCCTTACATTTTGGTAGAAGTAATCTTTCCCTTTTTAGCTCCTCAATTACACAACTCATCCAATGCTCACTTAGTAAGCATATTTAGACCTATTTATTATTTTTATAGAAAATAAAACTGGAAGAGATAGCTAGCAGTTCCTAAACTCAAGGAACTGTCTTCTTTATTTATCCACGTTTTAAAAAGCATGCAAGTCAACTTTGGATAAATAAGCAGTGCCAATAGAAAAAATGCCATAGGTTCCACATATTATACATTTTCTGAGGGCAGAGACAGTGCCTCATGTGCCTTTGCTTCCCTTATAGTGCTTTATGCCTAGTTATTAACCAAAGTAAGCCAAAATTATTATTATTTTGTTCTGATTCAGTGCATGATGTACTCCAAGGATCAGGAAGAGATCATTTATTTATTTATTTTTATTTTTAAAAAATGTATCTGTATTGTTGAACGCATTTCAGATGTCCCCTTTCTTTCCCCATTGACCCCCAGACCATTTATTTAAATAGTTAAGCTACAAGTGGATCATAGGATGTCTGTACTAGCAGCATATGAATGTAAAGAAATAAGGAGCGATGCTTGGTATTGGACAAGGGGTCATCTAAGACCACCCAGACAGGGGTGGGGTAGTAGTATTCGTTTGGGGTCAGGCTGACAAATGGACTGAAACAAAAAGAGGGAGGCCAGACAGAAGAGTGTTGAGTGTGAGGGCATAAGTATCTGAGCTTAGACTCTAGCAATAGGGAATGTAGAGGACATCTTACATTCAAGGAAAGAGATGTGTGATATCTTCGGGATGTGTGAGTTCCTAGAGGATGATGGCGAGGAAAGAGTGATCAAGTGACTGCTGGGTTTCTTTTGGATAATTTTGCAGTATCCACATTGAAAAGAGGTTGTCTCAGAAGAAAGAGAGATGTGTGCAGTTACTAGGCTGTGAGCTCCACAACAGCGGGGACCATGCCCATTTTGCTCATCACTGGATCCCAGTGTCTGGTAGAATCTCTGACATGTTCACACAACCGGAGGCTAAGTGCATCTTGACCAGATTGAAGGCCACTTACCTTGATACCTGCACCGTCAAAAAGGGCAAGTGGTAGGCAATTCTGATCCCTGGTTCTAGTTAGCATAAGCAGTTTTTCTACGAAGGTATACCTTTCACATTTGGGGCAGAATGTCCAAAATAGGCTCTTCTCTCATTCCAGGATGAGTGATGGAATCTACAAGGACCTGAGGCCATCTCTCTCCTACATGCCTTAATGTAACTGGTAAAATGTCCCTGGCAGGCAGTACAGCACCTCTGCAGAGAGGTGCTCCAGAAAGCAATTGTTAGCTCTCGCCCTGCTGAGAAGTAGCAATATCTGTGTGGCTTAAAGGCTCTAGCCGCAGCCATGAACAGTGTTAGAAAAATATCACCAGCGTTTGCCAGCAAGAGATGCCAAACTGCAACTAAGAGGCATGTCAATCCAATGAAGCAGAAACATTTCACTTGTTTTTAATGATTACTTGCAGGAGACCTTTATTGTTATGCATTTGTATGCCTTTAAATAAGAAATTGCATTTTTTGAAAATGACGAAAACCATCTCTTCTCCCTACAAAGGGACAAGCTTTTCCCATTTGGATGAATATTGCCTGCACCACTCACGGAAGAAAGGAGCGGTCTTGGCAAGCATCTTATTAGTCTAAAAATAAATTATTCAGAATGCAGGTTCAGATACAGATTGCAGGGAGAGATAATAGAATTGGTTTTCCAAGCCTGATCATGCTATGAAGACATGGTGTGTGCTTTTCAGGAATCCACTTAAGTGGAATCAGCTTTGACTAATACAATCTAGAAATAATATTGCTGCCATCCAGCTAGTGTCTGCGGTACAGCATCCTCAAAATGTCTTCAAGGATCCACGTAAGTGTGCGTACATACAAGTATATGTGCAGCCACAGGCATTTCTTCAGAAATGCATTCTCCTCGTTGTTCTTTTTAGGACATTTCTTCTTGGCAGCGAGAGAGGGGCACCTCTCACTGGAGATTTGTCTCCTTCCTCGCCCTCCCCTGTCTCCGCGAAATAGTGGACCACAGCAGCAGCCGGCTCCAGTTGTCATGTGGTTTCTCATGTGATGCTGGGTCTGCAGCACTTTGGGGCTAGAGCCTCCGTGACTCGGTGCTCACGGGCAGTGTGTTCGGGGGCAGAAGAGATTTTGGAGGGGTGCGGGAGGCCAATAAACCGAATATTGTTAGAAATAAAAGTCGCATGAAGTACTCTGATCTATGTATTCTTTTTTTTTAATTTGATTTTAACTCTTGCTTTTTTATGGTTTGTGTCTTTTTTTTTTCTTCTCTTTACCCATGCAGGCACCGAGCTGCGCTGTGTCGTGTGTATGTTTTTGCCTGTCTTTCTTTCTTTTTTTAAATCTTGAAGCCAGACCATCTTTGCTCCCAGCTCCAGGGCTGTATCGCCGTTGGCACACCAGCCTCCCCGGCTACCTGAGCTGCACCTGCCGCATCCCGCACCGGACTCCGGGTCTGCACAGTGCCAAGAAGGACCTGCTCCCACAGCTCCGGCCAGGCCCCTCGAAGCTGGAGGAGGGGACGTGGAGGACAGGGTGAAGCAGCAGAAGAGCCGGGGTGGGACGAATAGAAAGGACGCCAAGGACCGCGGAAGGGCAAGTTAGGAACCCTCTCTATCCGGTGCCCACCGCTCCTCCGCAGGGCAAGGGCAGAGCAGCCCTGGCGTGGGCCCCTGGCTGGGGCTGCTCCCAGGGGTTAGTTTAGGGGGGTGGGAGTGTGGAGGTGGAGGGGGGGAAGGAACCATGTTGAGATGTGGTGACATTGTACCCGAGTGCAGCTGAAGATGGATAAAGCAGGTATCTGTTGTAGCTGCCTGACCCGGCAGAGTTGGAGAAAGGCACAGGGAGGAGTGGATGAAAAGAGAGAGGGGATGCCGAATGCCGCCTCATTGCCTGCCGCTGGCTCTGCATTCTCATTCTAGGGAGGATGGCATAATTTATAACCCAGTACATGGATGGAGGACCTGTAAATTGTAGCCTGGATGTCCCCGGCGCTGTCAAGAGAGATACTGATGGGCTGGGCGAGCTGCACCGGTGTCCCCAGAGAAAACAGCAGCCTCGCTGCATGGGTTTGAATGCATGTGCATGCATGTAGAGACATGAAAGACAAAAAGAGATTTCTGACCATTTTACACAGGAAGTCTGTCCCTTGGCTGGATCGGGCTTGATTGCAGCTTGTACTTTCAGCTTCAGCTCAACACCCATTTCCTGGCTGGCCAGCGCGCATGGCCGGAGCAGCTGCAGGCAGTTTGCTGGCTGATGTGAAAGCAAGCCCCTTAGCTTTAACTCCTTGGAGCTCTGAGTGCTCTGTGCTGGGCTAGCACTGATTGTGGGGTTTTGTTTTCTTCTTCTCCTACCATTCCCTGTAAACACAGCTGTATTCAGTATGGTGAAAAATCCTATCCTGTAAATAGAAATCTGATCGATTTAATCAAAATAAATGTATCCCAGATGACTTTGAGACCAGCTGGCTACCACAGGCTTCAGATGCTAAATGTTCAATGGAGATGAATGCGGTGTTAGATTTACGTGTTTTAGAGTTTCCAGCCTCAGCCTATAATGAAAAAGAGAAATCCTTTTCTGACGAAGAGAGGTGGTCCTACCGGCTTGCAGCTAGATCCTTGCACAGGTGTGGGTGCCGTTCCTGAGCTTTGGGAGTTGGTAGTGTGGCATTTCAAAGGGCGTGAGCCATGTGGCAGAATATGGCCGGAGGAGAAAGCGTCATCTAAGTTGCGGTATGGAGAGGCTAGCACCCTCGGAACAGCCTCTGGCGAGGGTGGAGGCACTGAGGCGGGTTTTTGATTCAGACGAGTGAGCGCTGGTGCTCCAACCACAGCTCGGAGGAGTCAGCTCAGACCTGGAAATGAGGAGCTTTTGCAGTTGTCATGGGGAGCTCTGCTGGGACGCCTGTCTGGCCCTTGCACTGTTTGTTACTATTTCTACAAAGGCAGCTCTGTGTGTTGGATTATGTTTGGCCAGCTGTTGATGCATTCCTGCGGGTGGGGATGGGTGGGGATCTTATTACTGTACTTCCAAACTGTAGATCTGTGTGCAGGGGAGCAGGGAGGGAATGGAAAGAAAGCAAGTTGGAGAATCTGAGCGCTCTTGCCGCTTTCTCCACAGTCCTAGAGTGAATCTAGAAAGACTTACAATGGAAAGGACAGAAGAAATCATGGGGGATGGGGGGGGGGGGCGTTGAGGAGCATTGAGGGAAAGAGAATGAAACTTTGCAAGCTCATAAGAGAGAAAAACAGACTTAGAACTTCAAAGCTGCAAAGACAAGCAGAATGTCAGCAGCTTGTAATTAGCGGTTCATGGTTGCGTCAGTGCCTGTATCTCTCCAAGAATAACTATGCGATGTGTGCCACAAAGTGAAGAAGATAGTCATAACTAAGTTATCAAACCCAGTTCAAACAAGGGCACATGGATTAAGGCATTTTCTATGTTTGTAAATCAAATACTGACGGATTACACATAGAAGACTTGCTGAATTCTGCATAATTGAAGGCTGAATTTTCAATTTGCCAGGGGTGGTAGTGGTGGCGGTGTGGTATGTTCATGAAATGCAACTCTGAACCCTTAAAAAATGCACATTAATCATGCAAGAAAATGTCCGTGCAAGGTATTTCCTCAAATAGCCAAAAACAGCACTGCCAATCTCCTATCTTTGCATCCACACTTAATTTTTTGTTTGCTTTTTTTGTGCACTAAAATGGAGAGGAGTAAAAAAATGACACTCAAATAAATATGGTCAATTAAATTCTAAAATTCCCATTGAATAGAATTCAAAAAATGGCTGTGGGGTTTTGACTTTTGTTCCTAGCCCAAGCTTAAACCTTGGAGAAGCCTCGGTTGTCCCGCAGCCACAGAGCAGTTTGTTGGCAACCCCGTGGGAAGCAGGGGCACTGCCGTGGTTGAGATCTGAAAGCCGTGTTCACTCCCCTCCCTTGTCCCTTGCGCTGAGAGATTTGGTGTGACTACAGCCCCCACAAAGAGACGGAGGAAGAAGCTGATTGGTTGGGAGGCTAGAATGTTTACTCTTATTTGTTTTCCATGCTCCTCCACAGCGTTCATTTTGAATCTGTATTTGTGTTCACGCGGCACAATTACTCCTGACCTGTTTTGTTTCTCTGCCCGAAAGAAGTCAATTTTAGTTCAGCTCTGTGCATTTGGCTTCCTGGGTAATATGTGTGTATGTATTGCATTACCCGTGTATGCATTTCCCCTTTTAATGTGGATTAGGGAAAATTGTAGGCAGGGAAAGCTGTGTAGATTAAATCAATAGCTTTTTGAATCACACGTAATATAATTTAAATATACTTACACTGAGGTTGCCAAAGCTGACATTGTCTGAGCCCGTTTAATTTACATCTTCGATTTAGTCAAGAAGCGGAACCTGCCAGACCAGAATAGGGTATTCTGTGCACCCAACAGGGTGGAAGACATTATTTTGTTTGTGTTAGTTCAAACAGCTGGTCATTAATGCAGCCCCCATTTCCAGAGTGAAGTGCGGGTGGACATGAATGGCTGCCTGATTAATGCTGCCCCTCCGAGGGTCCTTCACCCAGCAGTCATGCTCGCAGCAGAATAATGTAGCATGATGTGATTGCACTCTAACAGGGTAGTATGTCATTGTGTCACCAAGCAATTGAGGTTATTATGGGGCAGGGCAGACAGACGGGACAGTGGGGTTATTAGACCGTAGCATTTTTAGAAATACAGGCCTGACCTACTTAGAGTTATTCTCCCTGGCTGGCAGCTGCATGGTGCATAAAGTCTCTGATAGGCTGAGGCTGTTGCTAGGGGGAATTAGCATGAATTTTTCCACACACAGACTCAGTGACTGGATGATAAAAGCTGACTGGAATTAAAGAGATTTGGTTGAGTATTATACAGATTCATCTACCTTGCTTTTCTTTCTCCAGAGCAGAGAAAGGGCACAAAATACAGGTTTTGTTTCCATTTGTTCTTTGACCTTCTTGTTCTCCCTTCCCTCCCTCCATCCCCTAAGAGGTCTGAGAGGAGGAGAGCGGGACAGTTATAAAATTTTGGTTAATCTCTTACTGTTAGGGTCGTTGAAATGATGTTGCAAATTGCAAGATATTTCAGCTTAAAGACTGCTGGGAATGACTAAGAAGGTCAGATTATTCTTCCTCTCCCATGCACTAGGCTGTCTGAAGTCGGGCATGCATCTTTCATACACTGTATATTTAAACTCCCTTTCCCTTTTGGGCCTGAACAAAACATTTATATAAATTCTTTTCTATCCAAACAGATTGAAGCTTGCACTCTCTGGCTTGTTTAAAATAAGATAGTAAGGATTCCAGATTTAGACGGGGAGGGGGTGGAAGGAAATATATATATATATATATATATATATATATATATATATATATTCCCCTTTTTAATTATTTTTTTTTTCTGGCTATTTTGGGCCTGGCCCATTTTTTCAAGAGCTAGTCTGATGTTTATCTCATGGATATAACTTAACTGCTACCCCCCTCCCTCTTTGCTTCGCAATGTACAGAAGACACAGGTTTTTCTCCACAAGAAAGAAAATCTGCAGAATTTATCTGGAGATTGTTTTCCCCCATTGCTGACATATGTGCTGCATGTAGAGAGCTCACATAATCAATTTTATAAGATGACCCATTTTTTTTCCTACTCCTGTATTCCCCACTAAAATCACTACTTGTGATTTATAATAGATCTTTTCAAGAGGCGGATTTTTAGGTCTTTTAAAGCAATCTGAAAGTCCATCAGGAGAAAGAGAAAAGCAATGTATAGTCAAGAATATTTTGATTTCTTTTGTTATTCATTATGTGCTTAAACCACAGTATCCTCCTGTTACCTTTTACTGCTGAAAGGAGTCATCCTGTCTTTTGACTTGAAATTAATTTTTGTAAAAACATGCTGTGATATCACCTAAACAAGCTTGGTGACCTGAGGGAGAAGAATAAATGTAGATTCCTTTCAACTTGTCACATAGGATTTCTTGGCCACATAAAAATAGACAAGAGAAAATTTTGATGTTCACTTTTCTTTTCATTTAGGGTTTTTAAAAATATTCAGAACTATTTAGATATATGTTTCCAAAAAGTGCTTTCCACTTGCATCAGAGACCACAATCAAAACAAAACAAAATGCCCTAGTGGTGTCAGGGCCAAGAAATCCATCAATATTCTTCTTTTTTGATAACCCAGTAGTGCTTATGTTTCAGCATATAAATATAGCTTATGAAGCTAAAAGAGTGTACATTCTGATGTTGTAATTTATATTTCCTATCCTTACTAGCTTTGAAAAACCCTAAAGCAATATTTAATTGTATAGGTTTCCAACCATAGTAACACTCTTAACTGAATAAAATGTCAATTTTTATTTGTTGAATAAAAGATTATCTTGGTGTGCTGCTCCTTTCCAAATGAAACAATTCTATTTATTATTTTAGTAAGTGAACTTTTTTCACCCTTAGTCTATGCTGCTTACTTTGCTTAGGTCAATGGACAGTCATTTGAATATTTCAGTTCAAAGTTATAGAAATAAATGTCACTTTAAAATCACTTAAGTAAGGGAAAATGTTAGCATAAATTCATTAACATTTGTTAAAGGACAGATGCCTACTTTCTATGTTAAGTATAGCCTTTGTCCAGGTACCTGATCAAATCAAATGGTTATAGTCTAATTAATAATAAAATGATTACACTGAATTTCTTCAGTGTAAGTCCTATTTGGTTGTTTAGATTGCTAAGAATTTTTCATTGTTATGGCTTTCAGCCATTACTTAGAGAGGTAAATATTAGGTGGGTCAAAACCCAAACCAAAACAAGCATAGTGTAAAATGTCATTTATGCTGTCTTAGCTATAGTGAAACTTCTAGGTATTCACTTTGATAATGTATATCCATAGTATTCATTTCAGCTATTGTCACTGATCAAAAAGCTAAAGAACAATCACTCTCACTCACTCATCAGTCATTTATTCATGAGGTATTTATTTTCTGCTCACACATAAGGCTGGCTTCTCCAATTAAAAGATTCAACATGGACCAATGAGTTTGGGGCATGTTGTTGATAAACAAAAAGGGAAAAATAGCAGTTGGTTGTTTTGGGGTACCAAACATAGTTAGATCCTGGTTAAAGAGTTTCCCTTACTGTGTTCTGTCCAATACCTAATTTTATATACTTATAACTTGGGGGCAGAGCTGGTGATAATGACACTAGATGTTTGGAGAAGATCTACTCTTCTGATCTCACAAACATGCTACATCTCTTCCAAACCATGTCAACACTTCTATAATATTGAACATCTAACAATAAGACAGAATGTTCCTTTGGTAAAGTCATAAAAGCTGATTTTTTGACATCATTATTTAAACTATTAATAGTCTTTTTTAAAAAAATCCTAGCCAGAAGATATTTTTCCATTGATTTTTAGGGAGAGTGGAAGAGAGAGGGAAAGATAGAGAGAAACATCAATGTGGGAGAAACACATCGATTGGTTGGGCCTTCTGCACGAGCCCTCACCAGGGCCTGAACCACGGAGGACCTGCAACCAAGATACATGTCCTTGACCAGAATTGAACCAAGACCCTTTGGTCCACAGGCCAACATTCTATCCACTGAGCCAAACCAGCCAGGGTGATTAAAATTCTTTCAAATACCTTTCAGTGCCAAGATGTACCCCACCTGGAACTGTGTGAGTTACTCTAAATGGTTTGATTTTGTATTGTCTTGTTTCCCCCTTCTTTCTATTAATCTCATTCCACTCCTTTCATTATGACTCTTGTGTTTCCTAGGAAAGGCCGAAAATACCATACTTTTGCTTTTTACCCCTTTGATCACTTCTGTTACAAAATTAATTTAAATTTGTCTGCCTCCCTTAGGATGATGCTGTCCAGGCTTCCTCTTCTCCACACTCCTGCTTTGTTAGAGCAGTCATTACCCCGTCTTTTGTTAATTTGTTTCTCTGTGGGTCTGTAACCTAGTCTTCACCTAGATGCCAGGTGCATAGAAGTTGCTTCACAAACGTGAGTTGATTAACAAATGAATAAATGAGTGAAGCCAAATTCCAAGAGAAAAATAATGAAGTCTTTTCTCTATCTGCAGACTTTTTAAAGGGCCAGGCAGTAAATCCTTCAGGCTTTATGATCCATATTGCCTCTGTTGCAACTACTCAGCTTGGTTGGTATAGTGAGAAAGCAGCCATAGACAATATGTAAATGAATGAATGCAGCTGTGTTCCAATAAAACTTTATTACAAAGTCAGGCAATGGGTTAGTTTTGGGTTGTAGTTTGCTGACCATTGGTATAATCATTATGTGGGTGTGATTATTAAATATGTGTATACTGAAGAAGATCAATGTATTAAAAATGAAGGAGGGTTTTTAAAAATTCAATAAAAAATAAGACAAAAGGGCAAATAATATTATTTGAGATGAGAACTCAATGCTAATTCACCAAATTTATTCTCTTAGAGATGACAGAGATGGAACAGTTTCAAAGCAAAGATGAAAGCAAAGATTGTTATTCTTTCTTAGAATATAATGCTATTATATTACTCAATACATAGAAGAATGGAAGTTTTTACTTTTCAAAATTGTCCTCCGAATGCTGGTTACCTAGGGACAAGGAGGAAGCCTGACCTCTGTTCAAAGAGCAGACACAGCATCAACAAATCAACAAATGACAGTGCTGGAGAGGATGCGGAGAAAAAGGAACCCTCCTTCACTGCTGGTGGGAATGCAGACTGATGCAGCCACTGTGGAAAACAGTATGGCGTTTCCTCAAAAATTTAAAAATGGAACTGCCATTTGACCCAGTAATACCACTTCTAGGAATATATCCCAAGAAAACAGAAACACCAATCAGAAAGGATATATGCACCCCTATGTTCATAGCAGCACAATTTACAATAGCCAAGATTGGGAAACAGCCTAAATGCCCATCAATAGATGAGTGGATTAGGAAACTATGGTACATCTACACAATGGAATACTATGCTTCTGTAAAAAAGAAGGACTTCTTACCATTTGTAGCAGCATGGATGGAACTGGAGAGCATTATGCTAAGTGAAATAAGCCAGGAAGTGAAAGAAAAACACCACACGATCTCACTCATTTATGGATAATAAAGAACATTATAACCTGATGAACAAAAAGATAGATACAGAGGCAGAGAAGCATGGAACAGACTGTCAAATTACAGTGGGAAGGCTGGGGAGTATTGGGGGGTGGGGTAAGAGATCAACCGAAGGACTTGTATGCATGCATATAAGCATAACCAATGGACACAAGACACTGGGCGGGGGGTGGGTGGTGAGGGCATGTGCCAAGGGGTAGGGGAGGCCGGGGGAAGGTCAATGGGGGAAAAAAAAAAGGAAACATATGTACCACTATCTGTAATACTTTAAACAATAAAATAAATTTTTTTAAAAATGTGCAAAATGGTAAATCTGGAAGCATTGTCACTGTATCTGGTGTTGTTTGCAGATTCTTTTAATCAATTTATACTGTGTGATTTCAACAACTTCAGTCAGTTTCAAAGCCCTACATGATCCCTTCACATCTTTCTCCTGTTCCACGGGAGTCTCTTTCCTGTCTCCTCTGTTATGTGGCAGTATACATTGGCATTGTCGATGGTGTTGGAGGCAGTAAGCAAGTTCATAGTAATGGCCTGGATATTAGACAAGCCTGTGTTTAAACCTTACCCCAGGCTTCTACCAGCTGTGACCTGGGGCACCTTAATTAACTTCCCTAAGCTTGGACTACCTCATTCATAAAATAAAGATAATGATGGTGCCTACCTCACAGAAGTTTTGTGAGGGTGAAATGAGATCCTGAACATAAACCCTTGTATCACTTTGTAAAAGTTCAATAAAATTTGACTGTTGGTACTACGGCTTCTACTACTGCTCTTTAAAAATAATTCCCATTATTGGGAATTATTCTGCAGACAAAGAAGTGTGTGATCTGGCATTAGGCTTTGAGATTTTGGTGGTATTATTGTGGATAACTCTCCTTAAAGTGACAAGTCACCTATTATTTATCTTGGATGTGTATTTATCTTCAGATATCAGAAGTCCTGAAGCCAAGAGCAAAACAGACACAGAATTCCAGAAAAAGTCTAGAGATATCCAAAATATGTCAAGGAATTGTATGCTCACTGTTCATCTCCCATTTTTTTTTCAATTGGTTGGGTGTGTTTTAGCATATTTTCTTCTAGGAATGTCCTAGAGGCACAGTGTTTTTTGTCTGTTTAGAGTAAGACCAAAAGACTGATAGAACACAAAAAGAATGCGATTCTACCCTAAAGCTACAATTTTCTTTTCTGAAAATTATGCTTAAGTCTTCTCTCCTGCAAGATAAAATAGCTTAGGAGCAGCACATGTCCACAAGCATTCTTCACTCTTAAGCTGATTTTGTGTCCAATAATTTTTTAAGAGTATTTGTTGCTTAGCATTGTCTGGCTAACTTCTCCCTCCCTTCCTGGGCTCTCTTCAGTAATTATGTTTCTCTTGAAATCTTTTCTGGCATCCAAGACTGACCTAGGTTATCCTCTGTGTGTGCTCCTGAAGTCCCCAAACAAAACACTTAATAACCCATTATTCTTGCTTTTCACATCTGATCTCTCCCATTAGACTGTAAAGATCACAATGTAGGAGAACTGTGTCTTTCTTCTGTATGATATTCCCATCAACTAGTAGAGTAAATGGGAGCATGCTATGTGCTCAGTAAATATTTGGGAAACAAGTGATTGTCAGAAGCTTATTCATGCTGTATATTCTAATAATTCATATTAAATAAGTCACTTGGAATTCTGCTGTACTGATAGTTGTAAGTACACATTAATGGTGAAATTCATGAGCTAATCTATCTCAGTAAGTATAGAATACCACCTAAAATTGAAGGATTCCATCCACATAGCTATGGAATTTGTCAGTGAGAAAATACATACATTATTATACCTTCTTTGGAGATCAGAACCAACTAATTGCACATTTTTTACTTAGGCTTAGTGAAGATGAGAAAGCATGGTCTTAAGTGGCAAAAGTAGGAATTGTTACAAAGCAAGCATTTTATACAAAAGAGTGATCATTCTTTTGTGGCACTTTCATAAAGTGTGTATCTTATTCCAGGAGTGAGACATGTTCTTAGTTCTAACCCACCACTGAGAAGCTTATTAAATGAAAAGTGTCCAGGAAACATCAATTGAATTTAATATTTTGCCTTGTCTTTATATTTTCCTTTACTAAAAAATCCTTTAGTTCTCTATCCACCCAGAAACATGTTACTTTGATGACTTTAAGGACCCTTTGTAACCCACAACACGGCAGTATATTAATAACAGAGAGGTGTAGAGGTGGGTTGGGGTGGGAGAGACATAATTGAATGAACCTGGTCTCCCTGGGGTTGCTCCCTGCCGCTGCTAGTGGCCACAAATGGCCATGTACCCCAGGGGAGTGAGTGCACAGCACGGAAGTGAAAGCCTTTTTGTGTTTCCTGCCAATTATTAGGTGTGATTGAATATTTTGAAAGAAACCAGAACATAAAAATTGGCATTTGTCTAGTGCCTTATAGAAGTGATCTTTCCCCCCTGTTTTCTTTTCAAATGTGATACACCCACATTAGATTCTGCCTACCCCTCTTGTTATCAGAGGTAGGCATTAATTTTACAAGAGACACTCAATAGATATGGGCAGAGGACTTTGAATTTACTGTTTTCCTTGTTTAGTTACAGGGATGCCTTTACTTCATCTTTTTCCAGAACCAGTCATCAAAGTTCATACCACAAATGAACTTTAGCTTGTGTTTATAGTCATAAGAGTGGGGAATGCCAATATTGGTTTCCAAGAATGACCAGTGGTACATATAGTTTATTGTATTTTCAGAAAGGAAGGCATAACAGAATTTGTAAGTTTTGCAATTTTATTAAAAACTCTCTTTATATTTCCTTATTGGGAAAATATTCTATAAGAGTTTGCATTTCACATTGTTTTAACAGAAACACAGTAGCAGGAGTGATATTTGGCAACCATTAATCTCTACTAGAAGTTGAGAACTCTTAATTAAAGAAGAAAGGGAGCCCCAGGGCTGTTGTTCTTTTTTTAGTCAAAACACATACATATTAGTTGCTTAGAGTCTATTCAATTGGGAACCAGAAAATGGAGTTTGAACAATTGCATCCTTCTTCCCACCAATACTCCTCATTGCTAATTGCTGGGAGTCAGGAGGAGGGGCTTGGCTTCATTCTGGGAGCGTGTGTTGTGTGTAATAGAAATATATACGTACAGTCTTTGTGACTCAGAAGCATTCGGGGTTTTGGGGAATTACTTTAGCCTGCATGATACTCTGTATTTCCAGGACTCTTTAGAACCAACGTGCTCGCTTCCGCTTTCTTCATCATATGTACACATAGAAAGGTGAACATGGTAAGGTCTATATCTTTAAAGAGATGCTTTTTTTTAAGGTCAATTTTTAATATAGAAGGTTAATGTGGCTGTATTATATAGTCAGTTCTTAAAGGAGCATTCAATTAATTTCCTTTAGATCTATACATTGGAGTATAAAATCCATGGGGACAGGGAGTATATCAATTTAGCACACCATTGCCTGGCTCCAAGAAGGTGTTATATATGTATCTATTGAATGAATTGAAAGTAGTGGGAACTATTTCAACATGTTTTAAACCAAAACAATTAGCTTTCAGTTCAAAATGTAAAAAAAGAATTATATCCATAGACCTTGTTATAAGAGATCCATTTCCCCCTCTTATTTAAGTAACATTTTTTGAAGAAAAGTGTAATTTTAACCATGCTATTGTTTGTCTGATACTGTTATTGGAGGATTGCTCTTAGAGATAAACTTTTGTGGTAGTGATTGCTTGAAATTTATTTTTCTCTTTATAAAATATTTAGTATTATTTGGTAAATCCTTAGGAGTATCCATAAAGAGAACAGGTGGCAGCATTCTTTTTCCTTCTAAGCAGAAGACTAACTTAGAAAGGTTATTATTATAAAATCACCTGTCTAGCAGGAATTAGAATAAATGTCTCAGAACTGGAAGAGACCTCAGGAATCATCTAATCCTCCCACTGCCAGTCATTTTGCAGATAAGGACTTTGGGTCATGGAGAGGTTGAGAGATTTACTCAAGGTCATGCAGCTAGTTTTTACCACAGCTCATTTTCCTCCCTTGATTCCAAAGTTGTATATAATCTGCCACCCTGCTGTATTTTAAGCCTCATTTCTCTAGCTCAGAGCTCGTCTGCAGTTCCTACAGTTTAGAAGTCATTTTGCTTGTTCATGTCTGAGTTTTGTATAACTAAGAACTCAGATAGAAGTTTTTTTTTTTTTTCTGTGCAGAAGCTTTGGATTTTGATGTCACTGCATGGGAGAAAATATTTGCCAATGTTATCTCCAATAAGGGTTTAATCCCCAAAATTTACAGGGAACTCATACAAATTAACACAAGGAAGATAAACAATCCAATTAAAAAATGGGCTAAGGATCTAAAGAGACACTTTTCAAAAGAGGACTACAGAAAGACCAGAGACATATGAAAACATTCTCAAAGTCACTAATCATCTGAGAGATGCAAATCAAAACAACAATGAGGTACCATCTCAAACCTGTCAGCATAGCTACCCTCAACAAATCAACAAATGACAAGTGCTGGTGAAGATGCGGAGAAAAAGGAACCCTCGTGCACTGCTGGTGGGAATGCAGACTGGTGCAGTCACTGTGGAGAACAGTATGGAGTTTCCTCAAAAAATTAAAAATGGCACTCCCATTTGACCCAGTGATCCCACTTCTAGGGATATATCCCAAGAAATCAGAAACACCAATCAGAAAGGCTATATGCAACCCTATGTTCATAGCAGCACAAATTGTATCTACAATCTGGTAATAGATTTATTTTGTATATTGTAAAAAGTAAATAAATAAGTAAATAAATAAATAAAATAAAGCAAAGGCATAAGAGTAGTGAGGAACTTGTTCATGAATATGTCAAGGGAGGAGTGATTTATAAGGAAAGTACAGGAAGTCTGAAGCTATAAGACATGTGAGTACATGACCTGCTTAAGTAAAAAGCGAGAAAACCAACATAGCTTAAGTAGAGTGAATGAGTAAGAGCAGTAAGAGATAAAAAAAATAAAAAAGAACTCAGATAGAATATATATGGGGAGATACTGACGTGATACTGTGCAGTAGAAATACATACACAATAGGCTTGAATGTGGTGACATTCAACCTATTGTAACAAAATGTTACACAACTAGAAATGGGGATTACCAACCTGGATCTGCTGTAGGTAACTGGATGAGCTTCACCGAGTCACTCATCTCTCTCTGCAGACCAGCTTGGTACAGTGAGAGGATATAATTTGGATACTTGTCTGAGTTTTTCTCTAGTTCGCTTTCTCTAACAGTCTATTAGTGCCCCCCCCAAAAGTGATCTTATATTTTTGGAACTGTGACCGGAATATTTCTTTTAGTCAATCAAGTCTATAGACTCTGTCATGAATGAAAGGAAGTGTGTTTCTAAGTAAAGATGTGACACAGTTACAGCTGGATCACAGGGAACCATTGCCCTGGCCACATGAAAGAAAATTTTACCAGCTTTATTCATTTTTAATCCCTAGAATGAAATGGTAGATATAGTTATCTTGAACCTGGGCAACATCAGACAAAGACAAAATATTACTGTATAGCAAAAGCATATAAAAAAAGTATTGGATAGTGTACTATCCAATATGGTAGTCACTAGCCCTGTATATCTACTGAGTACTTGACACATGATGGCCAATATGAATTGAGAAGTTACATAAGGATAAAACACATACTAGATTTTAAAAATATAGTACAATAAGAGGAATGCACCATGTATGTCTCATCAATTATAGTGTTGAATAAATTCTTAATGATGTTATTTTGGATATATTGCATTAAATATGTTATTAAAATTAATTTCCTCTTTTACTATTTTAAATGTGGCTTCTAGAAAATTTAAAACTTATATGTGGCTTGCTTTATATTTCTTTTAGGCAGTGCTCATCTATGTTATAGCTTGTCTTTTATATGGAGAACTAGAGGCCTGGTGCATGAAATTCTGCACTGCGCGGGGAGAAGGGTCCCTCAGTCCAAATTGCTAGAGAGCGCAAGCCAGGCCAAGGGACCCCACTGGTGCTTGATCAGGGCCGGGGAGAAATGCAGGAGGTTGGCCAGCCGGGGAGGGACTGCAGGAGGGCTCCAGGGCATGTCCAGCCCATCTCGCTCAATCCCAATCAGCCAGACCCCAGCAGCAAGCTAACCCAACAGTTGGAGCATCTTCCCTCTGGTGGTCAGTGCATGTCATAGCGAGCGATTGAGTGGCCTTAGCATATCATTAGCATATTATGCTTTGATTGGTTGAATGGAGACCGGACACTTAGCGTATAAGACTTTTATTATATAGGATGACTCTTTGTGTCTCTGAATGACTATCAGTGAGTGTGCTGGGGAGCATGAGAACAATAGGTCACTCTAAAGTCCTGGAGAGGAGTGAGCTTCACACAGTTGGGGGTGGAGGCCTTCTTTGGAAGTTGCTAGCTGAGCTCCCACATTCATATTTTAATGCAGTGAGCTTATGTGGGATGTTCACAAGTGACCCAGAGATGGGTGTGGTTGGTTACCAATTCACTCACTGAAATGAATTTCCAAGGCCCATCTAATCTCCACAGTGCCAGATATCTTGGCTTTTAAATTTTTTTTCTTTTTCTTTTTTTAATGCTGCTGGCTGGCTTCAAGTAGACTGAAGTTTTTACAATGCCAAAAAGCATAATTAGCAATAGGGTTCATGATAATAGGGAAATTATAGAATTTGGAATAGAAAATATGGAATAGATACCCAAAAAGATCATAAAGGGGTTATTATAACTTTGCCAGTAATAACGAAATGTTCGAGCAATAACAACTGTAAACTTGTGGGATAACCACCATCATCATGAACAAGCTGCAGGGCTCTTTGAAAGGAGGACGGAATTTATTTTTTAAGAGAATAAATAGGACACTGATTATGTTAATGTTGTTCAGTGTATTTCAATACTGCTTTAAACTGGGAGAGTATGACTGCTTACTTAACATCTTAACATTGTAATACTCAGACTTACTGTATCTTAGTGGATTTTCCTATATGATTGACAGCTCACTGCAGTCTTAGAGTTGAAATAGACATTTTTAATGATGTGGAAACAGAGGTGCAAACATGAGCAACCTGGTGGTGCTGAACCACATCTCTTGATTTAGAGCCAGATTCAGCTTCTATATTACCTGAGAAATATACTTCCTTAAAACCACTATTATTTATTTTTATATGTTTTATTATTGATTTTTAGAGAAAGAGAAAGGGAGAGTGAGAGAGAGAGGGACATCTATTTGAGAGGGTAACATCTATGGACTGCCTCTTTCATAACCCTTAGTGAGGATCGAGCCCACAACCCGGGCATGTGCTCTGACCATGAATCAAACCGGCTGCCTCTGGGTGCATGGGATGATGCTCAACCAACTGAGCCATATCTGCCAGGGTGCTACTGTTATTTTTTAATCACATTACTAAAGCACAATATCTTTTAGCTCCCTAAAAGATAACTTGTTTCTTAAATCACAGAATTAAATGAACAAGACCTATCCAGAACCCTCAACCTTCTAGGACAGCTATTTGTTTATAAACAAGTATGAAAATAACGGAAAAGGACTAAATACTCTTTGAACTAAAGGAACATCTTGTTTGTTGATGAAAAGAAAGGAACAGTCACCAACCAAATAATATTAACTCTCCAGGCCATGGCCTCTTAAAACTGAAAACAAGCATCAAAGAAAAGGAAAGGCAACTTATGCTTCATGTAATGACTAAGGAGAGTCCTACGGACCGACACCACAGCCAGAAAATAACCATAAATTTTGCATATAACACAAAAAGCAGCCACTTGAAGGCAGTAGAGAGGAAACGCACTAGGCAGAGTCTTATAGAGAAGCCTTTTTTAATGAAGTAGGATCGTGAAGAGTATAAAGAGCCAATTCAAAATTGTTTTGTCTTGTGGTAATAGGTGCTATGTTTACTAAAGTGAACTTTAAACTTTGGATCTTGACTCTTTAGTAGATTGTGAAATTAATGTATTGGGTCATAACCAGCGCATTTGTTTTAATAAAATGGACAAAATAGAGTAGAATGGAAAATATCAAAGTGTCTTGCTGTTAATAAGGGTCTTTGTGAAGCATTTGTTTTATTTACACACAGTCAGTTCTTGTTACTTGTGGTAGTTATATACCATACAATTGGTATAAACAACAAATTAGTAAATACAGAATTATTGTTCCTAAGGAAAATACAGAGTTAGGTTCCTATGACCCTCTGGTTACAAGATTTTCACCAACTGTTCAATACATAACCTTGTTTATGTGTTTCTGTTTAAAGGCACCTTCTTTAATATCTATTGTTGATTCATTAACATTGAATTCATGGCCAACAGCATGTAACTCATGCCTGAACAAAGATTATATAGCACATGTATTTTCTGCATTAGACACATCTCAGCCTTAGAAAGTGTAGTTAGCACTTCAAAACTATGCTTGGGGGCCATTTTAAACAGGAATATCACCAACCAAAAAAGAAAAAAAAACACAAAAAACACCACAAAACACACACACACATAAAAATGCAGAAAATGTGGCAATAAATGAACCATGAAAAGACTACTTGTCACGGAATGAGAGCTGAGACAAGAAGGCAGAGCATTGTCTTGCTCGACCTCAGCTGGGAAGATATGCATCAGGAGACAAAAAGTTTTCATCAACCTGCACGTCTGAGAATGACTACAAAAGTGCTGTGAGTATTGATTTCGGGGTTAGAAGTCAACTTTAGAAAGTAGATGAATTTGCAAATGTGGCACCTGTGAATAATGAGGATCGATAGTATGTGTAGAGGCACACACAAATATGTTTATTAAGCCCTAATGTGAAATGTGTTTTCCAAAAAATGAAAGTGTTTTTTTTTTTGAGAAATAAATGTTGAGAAAGTATGTAGTACCCTAGATAATCAGAGTACCGAGGAATAACGTGGTGAGCAGTGTTTTAAGACGCATGCAGTACTGATATGCAGAATGGGGTTAAGTGGCAAAAAAGACTAGCAGGATTAGAAGGCTCCTGTGGCAGTCTAACCCCTCGAAGTGATGAAGGAAAACATGGGGTAAGGAATAGGGGTAGAAATTAAATTAAAAAAAATGTGATGGATTGGTTACAGATTCAATGTAAGAATGAGGAAGATGAAGTTGATTATTACTCTGAAGGTTTCTGGTCTAAAATTGGAAGATGGGTGGGTATGATGAGATATGTGGTATAATGGGACGCATAGCATTTGGGATGCTGGTGGGACCCACTTTCAGTGTTGGCTCGATCACTTAGCTGTGTGACCTTTGGCAAGTCACAAAGCCTTCTGCTTCACTTTAAAATAATGCCTTTTGAAGTGCACATTAAATGCTATAATTACATGAGGCAATATGCATATATATGACACTCATAGAATATACACCTGGGATATAATTAGCTGCTATATAAATAGATGGTATGTTTGTATATTATGTGTACATTCATATACACCTTATATGCAAAATATACAATTTCACCCGAGGAAAGAGGAAATATTGGAACATCTAAGAAGAGGCGCTCATCAGACTATTGAAAATATGGGAACACGATAATGCTAAGAGGCTAGGATTAGAGATTTATTCATCATCAAAGGCAAAGAAAGAAGCAATAGAAAAGCTGAAAGAATGAAGAATAATATATTAAGTGTATAAAATGAAATGTGTGATTCAGTAATCCATATATATTATATTGTAAAAATGTTATAAATTTGATTTACTGCATAATACATTTTTACAACTCTGATGCATATTATGTAATAAATTAAACAAAATTTAAAATAATGTATACTATGGTATGATGGCTTATGTTTGTAATACATATACTATATACAGTTTTCAAAGCTCTAGAGCATAAGAATTACACAATAAAATTGCCTGACAAAATGTAACCTTTGTTTGAGAATGCAGTAGAATCTTGCAGCCAGCCATTATCATGAATATAAATTTTTACCATATTGGCAAAGCTTGGAATTGCTAGTAAAGATGAACTTCTGGTTGATGGACTACCAAATGCACAGGTTTTTACTATAATTTCTTCTACAGGCTAAAGTTAGTATTGTCAAACACTGCAGGCAACATTATAGATTTTAAGGCTCCAGTATCATTATATCTGCCATGGTATTAAATGTAATTCTAACACTGAAAAATGCTCCTTTCATTTTGTCTTTTCCTTTTGATGAGAGATGAATAGATCCACTTGAGAAATGATTGTATTGACTATTATAGTTTTAAATTTTCTTTAGCACTAGAAAACTGGCAAGTGTCAAGCCTGTAGGTCCAAATAGACCAGTGAGGCGTGATTTCACATCACAGACACTTTCTCTGCAACATAATAGAGCAAAGTGTGTGCTATTGAGTTATTCCCCAACGAATTGTGTCCCTCTTGCATCCTTTTATAAAGTTTTCATTAATATTATTCATTACTAATTGTAATTAAAACTTGCCAGTGAATCCTGGGAATTACACTTTTACAAATTTTGTATCACAAATTATTTTTTGAGTGTGCATCCTGGTCACTGCACAGTCTGATAGCATTCGAAGAACAAGCCAAATTGCCAAACGCTGTCAGTGCATAATGTCAAGTTCGATCTGAAGCTGAAAAGAGTAGCCTCAGGTTCCTGACCTGTCCTTAATGTCACTGAACACAGAATTGTTAAACAACCTGGAGAAATTGAAGGCAGCAAATGTGCAATAAAATTTCCTATGTAGTTCAGTGCTACAGAGCAGGAGGGACCAATAACCTTTACTCTACCCTCCCATTGGATGTTGACTTATCCGCAGGGACGCCAATCACAGCAGATGTAAAGAAGGACAGATAGAATCTTTAAAATATAAACTTGAAGAAATAGCTTTAAAGTTTTTTATTTCCCTCTATGTTTAGCTAAAACTCAGTGTTCCTCAAATGTTCTGTTGAAACCAATGTGAATGGAGCAAGCTATGTTTTTCATTTTCTTCCTTGTTTCTGGGCTTTCAGAATGGCCTCTTAATAACCCTGAACTTGTAGGGTGTTTTAATTAAGGACTTCATGTTAGAGCATAACATAAACCCAAGCTCTCTCATGACAATTATGCTTTATTTATGGTTTTACAACAACCTTATGTTTTATCCTGTTGGCATATCACCATTGTATATTGAAGTTTCTTTTGAAGCTTTCAAAAAAATCCCAGAAGCTTAAAGAAGGAGAGGCAATATCTTCAGACACTTTGGCTTTTTGTTTTTCTTGATGAAGTGATTTATCTCTGAAAACTATACTCAATTCAGTACATGGAACTTATGAGTACATGTATTGTTTTAAAATGTCACATTTTCTTAGATCAAATGAAGAGTGATTATATAAAACATAAGACATAACTGTGTGTGTGTGTGTTTTTAAATTTCTGTTTCTGCCAAGAACATTATATATATTTTCTTCACATCAGGAAATGGGAATATTTTTGACACTTTTCATTTTATTTTAGAAAGAGTGTGGGCTGTTTTTCTTATAAGAAGTAAAAAGGTAAGCAATACTAATTATTCGTCACCCAAATTAATTTACATTGCAGTGGGATGTTAACAAAATTCTTCTCTCTTAAATTCAGTCCTAAAGCCACAACATGGGGGAGAGCAAGGTAGGAATCGGCAGCAGGGGAGAGAGGCGAGTCCTGGTGGCACAGAGCAGAGTGTCAGGCCCAAGATGGTGAGTAGACATTGATAGAGGGCAGCCTGGCAAGGGTGTGAGAGCCTCATTGGGGTGAGGAGAATGTCCATGTGAAGGCCAGTTTGATGTGAGCTTTTGGAGCCCTAGCAGGGTGAAAGGTTATCCACATGTGTAGTGGTTGAAATATAGTTCCCAGATATAAATGTCCAAGCTCTAACTTGTGGTACCAAAGCTCTCTTAACCTTTGTGGCTGTCGGCATTCCTTAGCATTCTTTGGCTTGTAGATACTAGTACATCACTCCAGTCTCTGTCTCTTGTCTACATGTAGCTCTCTCCCCTGTGTGTCTCTGTCTCTCCTTTTCTTTTATAAGAATACTTATCCTTGGACTTAAGGCCCTCCTTAATCCAGCATGGCCTCATCTTGAGATCTTGACCTTAGTTACATCTGCAGAGCTCTAACCCTTATTCCAAATAAGGTCACATCCTGAGGTTTGGGATAGACATACCTCTTGGTGGACCACTATTCAACCCACTACAACATGTCAGGGAATGGCTCATCTTGTGAAGTCATAGTGCAAGAGGAGAGAGAAGGATGTCCTTGTGGAGGGTGCCTGTGTGAGTTATCAAAACCCATAAAGGGTAGGAGAGCATGGGGGAGGGTAGAGAAGGGGCATGAGAGATTGGTTATTTATGATGGACTGATGAGTGGGCAAATATATTGAGGATAATGGAAGCCAAGATGTGTGTTGTCAGAGAAGTTAAAAATATGAAAAAAGAGAAAATATTGGGATTGAAGGTATTAGTATGAACTATGATTGTTTATTAAATACAGATAAATGGCCTGGACAGGTACATTAAAAAAATGAAACTAGACCACCTTCTTACACTATACAAGAATAAACTAAAATTGAATTAAAGACTTAAATGTAAGATCTAAAACCATAAAACTCCTAGAAGAAAGCATAGACAGTAAATACCTACATTGCTTTAGTTCTATCTATCATCTATCTATCTATCTATCTATCTATCATAACTAAAGCAATGTAGGTATTTACATGTATATATATATGTATACATATA
>NW_005871170.1:913263-920762 GCF_000147115.1 Myotis lucifugus | reverse complement strand
ACTATATCCAACTAAAAAGAAAGGGTTAATATCCAAAATTTGTAAAACTTTACAACTTAACACCAAAATCCCAAAAAATCCAATTAAAAAACAGGCAGGGACCTAAATAGGTCCTCTCCAAAGGATGGCCACATACAAATGGCCAATAGATATAGGAAAAGCCACTCAATGTGGCTAATCTCCAGAGAAACACAAATTAAAACCACAATGAGATATCACCTCATACCTGACAGAATGGCTATTATCAATAAATCAACAAACAACAAGTGTTGGCAAGGATGTGAAGAAAAGGGCACCCTTGTGAATTGCTGGTAAGATTGCAAATTGGTATAGCCACTATGGAAAAAAGTATGAAATTTCCTCAAAACATTAAAAATAGAACTACCTTATGTAGATCTGTCTTTTTTAAAATATATTTTTATTGATTTCAGAGAGGAAGAGAGAGAGAGATAGAAGCATCAATGATGAGAGAGAATAATTGATTGGCTGCCTTCTGCATGCCCTTTACTGGGGAATGCGCCCACAACCTGGGCATGTTCCCTGACTGGGAATCAAACTGTGATCTCCTGGTTTATTGGTCTGATGCTCAACCACTGAGTCACACCAGCTGGACTTTATGTATATCTGTTTGCAGAACTACATAAAAACAGCAATTCCACTACTGGAGATTTATTTAAAGAAATTCAAAACACTAATTCTAAAAGATAAGTGCATCCCTATGTTCATTGCAGCGTTATTTACAATAGTCAAGATATGGAAGCAACCTAAGAGTCCATCAATAGATGATTGGATAAAGAAGAGATGGTACATATAACAATGGAATATTATTTGGGAAAAAAATGAAATCTTACCATTAACACAGTCAGGCCAAGTGAAATAAGTAAAACAATACCATGTAATTTCACTTGCATGTGTAATCTAAAAACAAAACAAACTCCTAGATACAGAGTACAAACTAATGATTGCCAGATGGGAGGAGGAGGGGGAGAAGAAAGAAAAAGGTGAATGGATTAAGAACTATAATCTGTAGTTATAAAATAGTCACAAGCATGTATTTAGAGCATAGGGAATATAGTCAATAATATTGTAATAACTGTATATGGTGCTAGGTGGGTACTAGACTTATTGAGGGTATAACTATGTAAATTATACAAATTTCTAAGCAGTATACTATATACCTAAAACTAAGATAATATAATATTGAATGTCAACTGTAATTGAAAAAATATAAATAAACCTCTATAGGTACAGTTAGTAAATGGATATGTAAATGTCTCCTTTGTGTGTATGTGTGTATTCCCTCGCTCTGTCCACTAAAGGGGCCTGAGAACAGGACAGTGCAATAGCAACAAGCACACATAGCATGCATATCTTATCAGTTTTAACTTGGAAAAATAGTTAATTTCAGAGTTTGGATAGAGAAAGTAAAATATGAGCCTTGAGCATCTTGTGTCAGAAAATATGAAAGTGCTCAAAGAATGATGAGAACATGTCACAAGGACACAGAAGGCTCCCATAGGCCAAACTGGGAACAATTTTAGCATGAAAATAAAGATTGTAATGTATTACAACCTATTAAATACAAACCATAAGTACACAGTGATCTCAGTAAATAAGTGAGTACAGGCATACCTTAGCGATATTGTGGGTTCAGTTCCAGACCACCAAAATGAAATGAATATTGCAATAAAGTGAGTAAAAACTTTTTGCTAGTGGAGGGCCTTGGCTTCACTTTGTAAAAAGTACCTCTGTGAAGTGCAGTGAAACACAGTGCAATAAAATGAGGTATGCTTGTAAATTGAAAATTTGATGAATGGGATATTTAGATACTTTCAAATATATCCAACAAAATATACTAACTAATGACAAAAAGGAAAATGAGTAACTTTGAGTGGAAAACCCTGGAAAGCACCACCTTAGCTAAATGTTCAAAGTGAACATCATCAGTGACTCATGACTCAAGATGGTTTTCAAAACATATTAACATGCATCTAAGGTATGAAAGTCAAGTAATGATGGAGTAACTGTTCTAGACTGTAGCCATCTAGAAAGACAAGTCATTGCAATGTGTGAGTCTGAACTAGATGCATTATTTTGACAATGGGTGAAACTTGAATAAGGTCAGAAAATTAGATGGTAGTAACACCTCAACAACATATGAATTGCTTAGGAAATACCTGGAACAGAGTCGGCATTCATTAATTTTAGCTGTGATCATAATGATGATGATGATGATAAGGATGATGATGATGATGATGATGATGATAAGGATGAAGTAAATAATGACTGAAGGACCATATGAAAAAAACAGGGCATCTATCTACTCAATAACCTGGAATTCTGGATTCATATGCAAAAAATTGTTTCCCTCAGGTCTAATCAAGTTAAATTGAGAGGTAAATTTAAATTACATTATTTTTAGCCAACAGAGAAATAAAAAGCACTTTGCCAAGTAATGTAACACTTGGGACCCAGGAATAGTAAAATTAAATTGTTTTCACGAAACTGAAAAAAATTCAGTCTTCTTATAGTACTCAAAGAAGAGGAAGGGATATGAGAAAGGGAACTTCAATTGCCCCAACATTGGAGAGTTGAAAGCAACTCATTGAACTATAGAGTTGGAAGAGATAATGGTAAGTGTGTCAAGATCTTTTTGTGAGTAACTGATACCTCATTCCATTTTCAAGGGAAAATTAAATCCCAGTGTTGAATTAGTACTTCTCTGTAGATATTTACTTGTGTTTTCCAAAAGTTCAGAGCTCAAAGCATGCCGTCACTTATATTCAGGGAATTCGTATGGTATGGGTATCTTCATTCGTGTTACAATAGTATTCCTGTGGCCTCTGATATCCATAGGCTGTTGTTTTAGCAACTCCATCCTACCCAACACAACTTCAATCAAGAAATATGTATAAAAAGTGTTTCCAGCAACAATCCAAGATCTATGTGACACGATGAAAGCAGTCCTGAGAGGAAAGCTCATAGCACTACAGGCCTACCTTAAAAAACAAGAAAAACTGGTAATAAGTTATTTAACCTGACAACTTAAAGAAGTAGAAAGAGAGCAATAAGAAAAGCCCAGAGTAAGTAGAAGGAAGGAAATAATAAAGATCAGAGCAGAAATAAATGACATAGAGACCAAAAAAACAATACAAAAGATCAATAGAACCAAGAGCTGGTTCTTTGAAAGGATAAACAAGATTGATGAGCCTCTAGCCAGGTTCACCAAGAAGCAAAGAGAGAGGACCCAAATAAACAAAATCAGAAATGAAAGAGATGAAGTAACAACTGACCCCACAGAAATACAAAAGATTGTTTAAAAAATACTATAAACAACTCTATTCCAACAAACTGGACAACCTAGATGAAATTGACATATTCCTAGAAAAACACAATCTTCAAAAACTCAATCTGAAAGAATCAGAAAACTTGAATAGGCTGATAACTACTGATGAAATTGAAGCTGTAAGCAAAAAGAACTTCCAGCAAACAAAAGCCCTGGTCTGTACTGCTTCACAGGGGAGTTTTGCCAAACATTCAAAGAGCTAACACTGATCCTCCTCAAACTATTCCAAAAAATTCAAGAGTAAGGAACACTTCTAAGCTATTTCTATGAAGCCAGCATTACCCTAATCCCAAAACCAGATAAAGACACTACAAAGAAAGAGAATTACAGGCCAATATTCCTGATGATCATAGATGCTAAAATCCTCAACAAAATATTAGCATATCACATCCAGCAATACATTAAAAATATCATACACTGTGACCAAGTGGGATTTATTCTGGGGATGAAGGCTGATACAATATCTGCAAATCAATAAATGTGATACATCGCATAAACAAATTGAAAGACAAAAACTACATGATCATATCAATTGGTGCAGAAAAAGCATTTGACAAAATCCAACACCCTTTTTTGATAAAAACTCTCAGCAAAGTGGGTATAAAGAGATCATGCCTTAACATAATAAAAGCCTTATATGACAAACCTACAGCCAACATCATACTTAATGGGCAAATACTAAAACCATTTCCTCTAAGAACAGGAACAAGACAGGGATGCCCACTTTCACGACTTCTGTTTGTCATAGTATTGGAAGTGCTAGCCATAGTGATTAGACAAGAAGAAGAAATAAAAGGCATGCAAATTGGAAGAGAAGAAGTAAAACTGTCATTATTTACAGATGACATTTTATACATAGAAAATCCTAAAGACTCCATCAAAGACTCCATTTCAAAACATCAAAATGAATTTGGCAATGTAGCAGGATACAAAATTAACACCCAGAAATCTATGGCACTTTTATACACCAATAATGAACTCACAGAAAGAGAAACTAAAAAAAACAATCCCATTTGCCATTGCAACAAAAAAATGAAGATACCTAGGAATAAACTTAACTAAGGAGGTAAAAGACCTGTATGCAGAAAACTATAATACATTGAAAAAAGAGATAGAGGAAAACAAAAACAAATGGAAGAATATACCATGTTCATGGATTGGTAGAATCAACATCATTATAATGTCCATTTTATCCAAAGCAATTTATAGATTCAATGCAATCCCCATTAACATACCAATGAATTCCAAAAATTTATATGGAATAAAAAAGACCCCAAGTAGCCACAGCAATCCTCAGAAAGAAGAACAAAGTTGGAGGGATTACAATACCAGATATTAGACTATATTACAAAGCCACTGTTCTCAAAACTGCCTGGTACTGGCACAAGAACAGACATATCGACCAATGAAACTGCACAGATAACCTATAAATTGACCCAAGCCATTATGCTCAATTAATATTTGACAAAGAAGCCAAGAGCATACAATGGAGTAAAGACAGTCTCTCCAATAAGTGGTGCTGGGGAGTTGGCAGATACATGCAAAAAAATGAAACTACCTTAGATCACCAACTTACACCATACACAAGAATAAACTTAAAATGGATAAAGAACTTAAACATAAGGCAGGAAAACATAAAAATCTTAGAATAACCCATAGGCAGCAAAATATAAGACATATGTTGTAGCAATATCTTTACTGATACAGCTCCTAAAACAATGGAAACTAAGGAGAAAATAAACAAATGGGACTACATCAGAATAAAAAAGTGTCTGCACAGAAAAAGAAACCATCAACAAAAAAACAAGAGAGCCCTCTGCATGGGAGAAAATATTTGCCAATGTTATATCCAATAAGAGTTTAATCTTCAAAATTTACAGGGAACTCATAAAACTTAACAAAAGGAAGATAATACATTCAATTAAATATGGGCAAAGGCCCTGAATAGACACTTCTTCAAAGTGGACATACAGAAGGCCAAGAGACATAAGAAAACATGTTCAAAGTCATTAATCATCCGAGAGATGCAACTCAAAATGGCAATGAGGTACCATTTCACACTTGTCAGAATGGCTACCCTCAACAAATCAACAAACGACAAGTGCTGGTGAGGATGCAGAGAAAAAGGAACCCTCGTGCACTGCTGGTGGGAATGCAGACTGGTGCAGCCACTGTGGAGAACAGTATGGAGTTTCCTCAAAAAATTAAAAATGGCACTCCCATTTGACCTTGTAATCCCACTTCTAGGAATATATCCCAAGAAATAAGAAACACCAATCAGAAAGAATATATGCATCCCTATGTTCACATTTACAATAGCTAAGTGCCCATCAGCAGATGAGTGAATTAAAAAACGGTGGCATATCTACACAATAGAATACTATGCTGCTGTAAAAAAGAAAGAACTCTTACCATTTGCAACAGCATGGATGGACTTGAAGAGCATTATGCTAAGTGAAATAAGCCAGTTGGAGAAGAATAAGTATCACATGATCTCACTCATTTGTGGAATATAATGAACAACATAAACTGATGAACAAAAATAGAGTCAGAGGAAAAATATTTTAGAATATTATAGAAGTAATGTTGTTATATACATATTTTTAATATTTCCTACATGGAACAGACCATCAAACTTCAGAGAGAAGGCAGGGGAGGGTGTGGGGGGTAAGAGATCAACCAAAGGACTTATATCTATGCATATGAGCATGACCAATGGACACAGACAATAGGGGGGTGTAGGCATGTTCTGGGGGGCAGGAGAGGTCAATGGGGGCAAAAGGAGACATATATAAAACTTTCAAAAATAAAGAATTTTTTAAAAAGTGTTTCCATATGGCCACAAACGCCATTGTCCTAAAACTACCCCACATTGTCTCAAGTTGTCATTGAATGTGGATTTGACCCTTTTTAATATTCTCAACATGCTTGATTTTCTGATTTTCCAGAGCCCTCATATAAGAAACAATGAATTATTGCTATAACTTCAATGATGAAAAAGTTGGTTATGTGGAAAGAGATGAGAGAAGCAGAGAGAAAGTCAAAGCTGGCAACTCACCAGATAGGAAGAAAACAAACAGTGAAAATGCTGACAGAAGTTCATTTTATTTTATTTTATCTTATTTATTAATTAAGGTATTACATATGTATCCTTGTCCCCCCCTTACTCCCCCACCAGCCCATGCCCTCATTCCCCTAGTGTCTGTGTCCATTGGTTAGGCTTATATGCATGCATACAAGTCCTTTGGTTGATCTCTCCCCCGTACCACCCTCCCCTACCTTCCCTCTGAGGTTTGACAGTCTGATCAATGCTTCTCTGTCTCTGGATCTGTTTTTGTTCATCAGTTTATATTGTTCATTATATTCCACAAATGAGTGAGATCATGTGATATTTATCTTTCTCTGACTGACTTATTTTGCTTTGCATAATGCTCTCCAGGTCCATCCATGCTGTTGCACATGGTAGGAGTTCCTTTATTCCACAGTACAGAAGAAGGAAGTATAGTTAAGAGAGCACTAGACAAAGATTCTTAAATTCTAGGCTCTAGCATTACGCATTAACCTTGAGGGAGTTCCACAATTAAATTATTTCTCTTTATCTGTAAAATAGAGACAATAATAAAATAGATGCCCCCTCACACAATTGTAGTAGGAACAATCTACACTAATAAAAGAGAAACATGGTAATTAGCGTACGACCGCTACCCTTTTCATTGGCTAATCAGTGAGTATATGCAAATTAACTGTCAGCCAAGATGGCGGTTAACTGCCAACAAAGATGGCGGTTAATTTGCATATGTAGGCACAATGCAGGGAGGCAAAAGGGAAAGCACAGAAAAAACCCCCTGGCACTGACAGTGATCGGAAACCCAGGGGGGAGCTAAGAGCCGGGGGGGCAGGGCAATGGCAGCCCCCAGGGCGGCCATTGCCCTGCCCTCCAGCCATGATCGGAGAATCCTGCACCTTTTGCCGCACTTGCCCAGTGATAGCGGGAAGTAGGGTGAGCCAGCGATGGAGCTTGGCAGGGCGGAGCAAGCGTTCGGTGACGGCTGCAGCTGGGGGGGTCCCCTGCCCGGGCCTAATGCTTGGTCCAGAGGCGTTAGGCCCGGGCAGGTGGGCTGCCAGCTTGGGAGTCCCGGTTGCCCGGACCTAA
>NW_005871170.1:908980-913163 GCF_000147115.1 Myotis lucifugus | reverse complement strand
CAAGGGGGGTAAGAGCCCGGGGAAGGGGCGAGACCCACACTTCCCGGGGGCGCTTTAATCTTGGGAAAGGGGCGGCCACAACCTCGGGGGTTCCCCCCCTCCCGGGCCTTACCCCTCTCCCCCCAGAAAGGATTAAGGCCCCCGGGCCAGGGGGGGGGCCCCCCCCAACGGGGGGGCGCCCCAAACGGGAGGGGGGGGGGGGAATTCCCCCTGCCCGGGGCCTAACCTCCCCGGGCCTAAACTCCTCGGCCAGAGGCGTAAGGCCCGGGCAGGGGCGGCTGCAGCTGGAGGGGTCACCTGCCCAGGCCTAATGCCTCAGCCAGAGGCATTAGGCCTGGGCAGGGGCAGTGCCAGCGATCACGGGGCGGCTGCAGCTGGGAGGGTCCCCTGCCCAGGCCTAACGCCTCGGCCAGAGGCATTAGGCCTGGGCAGGAGCAGTGCCAGCAATCATGGGGAGCAGGGGCAGAGTCGCTGATGGTGGGAGCTTGGGGTCCCCTGCCCAGGCTTAATGCCTTGGCCACAGGCGTTAGGCCTGGGAAGGGGTGGAGCAGGAGGTCCCTTGGAGAGCTGTGGGTCCCCTGCCCAGGCCTAATGCCTGGGTGAGAGGCATTAGGGCGGAGCCGTCAATCGCAGGGAGCAGGGGCCAAGTTGGCAATGGTGGGGTCCTGGGGGTCCCTTGCCCAGGCCTAATGCCTTGGCCAGAGGTGTTAGGCCTGAGCATGGGCAGAGCCAGCGATCGTGAGCAGGGGCGGCGTGGGCGATCGTAGGGAGCTGGGGGTCCCCTGCCCACCCTGATCTGGGACACCCTTCAGGGCAAACCAGCTGGCTCCCACCCGTGCGCCAGGCTTCTATTCTATATAATAAAAGGGTAATGTGCACATGCAATTTTTTTTTCCAAATATATTTTATTGATTTTTTACAGAGAGGAAGGGAGAGGGATAGAGAGTTAGAAAGATCGATGAGAACGAAACTTCGATCAGCTGCCTCCTGCACACCCCCTACTGGGGATGTGTATGCAACCAGAGTACATGCCCTTGACAAGAATCGAACCTGGGACCCTTCAGTCCGAAGGCCGACGCTCTATCCACTGAGCCAAACCCGTTAGGGCGGTAATGTGCAAATTGACCCTAACGGCAGAACCACTGGGAATGACTGGTCACTATGACACACACTGACCACCAGGGGGCAGATGCTCAATGCAGGAGCTGCCCCCTGGTGGTCAGTGCACTCCCACAGTGGGAGCTCTGCTCAGCCACAAGCCAGGCTGACGGCATCACAGCGGCGATGGTGGGTGCCTCTCCTGCCTCCTCAGCAGCTCTGTGGATGTTCAACTGCAGCTTCGGCCCGCTGGCAAGTGGACATCCCCCAAGGGATGTATCACTGCCAGCTTAGGCACAATCCCCCGGGAGCAGGCCTAAACCAGCAGGTGGACATCCCCCGAGGGGTCCCAGACTGCGAGAGGGTACAGGCTGGGCTGAGGGACCCCCGAGTGCACAAATTTTTGTGCACCGGGCCTCTAGTCTTATATAATAAAAGGCTAATATGCAAATCAATTGAAAGGTGGAACAACTGCACTGACTACAAGGGGGCAGATGCTCAACACAGGAGCTGCCCCCTGGTGGTCAGTGTGCTCCCACAGGGGGAGCACCACTCAGCCAGAAGCTCTGAGCTGGGCTCATGGCTGGCGAGCGCAGCGGTGGTGGTGGGAGCCTTTCCTATCTCCGTGACAGTGCTAAGGATGTCCAAATGCCATCTTAGGCCCATTCCTCATGGGGAGCGGGCCTAAGCCATCAGTAGGACATACCCCAAGGGGTCCCAGACTGTGAGAGGGTGCAGGCTGGGCTGAGGGAACCCCCTGAGTGCATGAATTTCATGCACCGGGCCTCTAGTTATATAATAAAAATGTATTTTACTCTTTGAAGTTCTACACAGATATAAGGTATCATTCTCTTACCTGCTTAAATGCTGACTGTTCTTTAAATAATATTTAAATATGTTAAATAATTTCTGCTTAAGCCCACAAAGAAGTATATAACAAATTTGTGAAGGATAAAAGATAGTAAAATAGCCAAATCAAAATGTAGAAATTATGGTACTCCAAGTGGTAAATCCCAGATAAGTGCAAATTCATTTAGTTGGTAGTTTAGGATTTCTGGTTGCAAGTGACAGAAACCCAACTAAAAGTAAGTGACACACATAGCTGAGAATCCACGATATGGTTCATGGCTCAGAAATGGGAAAATTCTGAGAAAATTTCACCTACGTATCCATGATATGGTTCATGGCTCAGAAATGGGAAAATTCTGAGAAAATTTCACCTATGTTGTCTTTCTTCCCGGTCATCGCAAGCCATTCTAGAGAAACATTAAAGGCTAATTTGGGTATACTGCAAGAATTATTTCAGCTTTCCATAGTTTGTGATAAGTGGAACAATGAGCTGAGATGTAGGGTCATGTGCTGCAGTACAGGGGTTGCTATAGTGTGGCCAGTAGGCTAAATTTGGTCTGCAGCCTGTTTTTGCAAGTTTTATAGGACAGCAGCCATAGCCATCATTTATATATTGTCTATGGCTGCTTTTGGGCCACAAGGTTGAGTCATGGCAAATATTTACTATCTGCTCCTTCATAGACAAAGTTTGCTGAACCCTGCTCCAGGGAGTGTCTCGGCAACAAACTTCTTGGATTTTTGTTTTTCGTCTTTACAATGATGGTCAAGACCAGATGATCTTCGAGGCTCCCTTTTGAATGCCACTGTTCATTCACTGATGACTCTTTGGCTCTGTTCCTAATGTTCCTGAAGTGCACAGATTAATGCCCTGGAATTCCCTTCTCTCTTCAACTAAACTCATGCTTCCTAACACAGTTAAAATCCTGCCCAAAGTTACAAGTCTCCAAAGTCATTTTTCTCAACTAGGAAGAGCTGAATTCAAAATTACCCATGAGGCCTGTAGTTGAAAAGAGTATCTATTTTATGCCTTATGTGTACGTGAGCATCTACTCCTCTTCTCAGGTCGGAAGTGAAGGTTCCCCCAAAGCAAATACTCTCCGCGTGGGGGTCAGGAGCTTCTCTTTACTGTGGAGGGTGACGAAAGAGAGGTGTGGGATGAAATGGTAGAAAAGGGATATAATAATCACAGAATGGGGTAAGTAAAAGGAGACCTCTGTGTGATTTAATCAGCCAAAACTTTTAAAATGAGAAAAATGACTCCTGGTCAGCTTTCACCTCCTTTACCGGCTGTTTTGGCAATGCCTATATTTTTTGGACTTAAAAAACTCAAGCTATGGGTTTCAAAAGCCTCAAGCAATGAAATTATAAAAATAAAGGTAAAACCTATTAAATGGAGCTAGCTTTCTCTTATTCCTTCCTCTCTCTTTCATTGATATTGGTTCTAGTTTCTCAAGCCAGTCAGGCAATCCTTTGTTTGTTATTACTTGCTTATTGATGGTCTCTGTCATTTGTTGCAATAGTAATTGAGTCATTTATATGTTTAGGATATTGTTGAATGTCTAATCATGTAACTGGACAAAGGACAGTGGCATTTTCTAGTTGTGTAACCCTCAAGCACCTTCACAGGGGACCACAGTTCAGATTCTGTACCTGTTGTGTTTGGGCGGGTCTGGAGGGCTACCATTTCTATTTACATTATCTTAATTGCTAGCCTTTTGAGGAAGGTGATATATATTTATGATGAAAACATTCCTGTTGTCATGTCGAGTTGATCAATGATAGACCTATGTGTTGCTCATTTTTGCATAATAATGACAAAATTATTTAATTATTGAAAACTTAGAGCTCATCTCTAGGCATTTTACATCACTTCAAGTATACCCTAGTATTTTAAGGCATAAATATTCAACTATCTTCAGTAACCTGAGAACAAAAATAAATATTTTAACAAGAAAAAAGCGTGCCATGACAAACTGTGATTTAATAAAGAAAGACAAGGAATGGTCTCAATAGACCAAGAGAAAAATGAGACCTCACATATATTTGTACTAAAGAAATGTTATGAATGTGAAAAGCATCCCATTAAAAATAAAACAAAACAACCAAATTTTACTTATGTTATTGCAAGACTAAGGCTTCTTAGTGAAAAAAAAATATATAAATTGGTTTTACTTGTCTCCATTTAATATTTATTAACTTTATTTTTTAATTACATCACCTGAGGGTTTAACTTCAA
>NW_005871170.1:894572-908880 GCF_000147115.1 Myotis lucifugus | reverse complement strand
ATATATATATATATATATATATCAGTTGTAAACAAGGCAAATGTGAAAATTGAAAGTAAATTAAAAGAAAATAGTGAGAATCCTATATAATAAAAGCTTAATATGCTAAGTGTCTGGTTGTCCAGTCGTTTGTTTAATCAATCAAAGCGTAATATGCTAATAATATGGTAAGGCCACTCAACTGCTTGCTATGACGTGCACTGACCACCAGGGGGCAGACACTCCAACTGGTAGGTTAGCTTGCTGCTGGGGTCCGGCTGATCGGGATTGAGTGAGATGGGCTGCACATGCCCTGGAGCCCTCCCATGGTCCCTCCCCAGCTGGCCAACCTCTCTCATCCCTCCCCACCCAGATCATGCACTGGTGGGGTCCCTTGGCCTGGCCTGCGCCCTCTCTTAATCTGGGACCCCTTGGGGGATGTTGGAAAGTCAGTTTTGGCCAATTCGCGCAGATCAGGCTGAGGGACCCCACTGGTGCATGAATTTGTGCACCGGGCCTCTAATTGTCTAATAATTATAAATCTTAGTACACCAACTCAGGTGTGCAAGAAATGTAACATATTTTTGCTTTTAAACCTCTGACCCCTGAATCATCATTTCATTCAATTCAGGGATGCTTTACTTTTCCCAAGGGGTGCACCTAAGTTTTAGGGGTGACATAGAGCTAAGGCATCAAGGAAGAAGGTCAGGGAGGGAGCTTACTCTTTGGTGACACCAAGCAGCCATGCTGGCCCCTTTCCATGCTGGCCTTTATGCACAGTGGCGTAGACTAAGATGTCTTCTTTTGCATGTGATCATTCATTATTTTCTACAATAGTATTTTAGTTCTAACTCTTTCTTCAGTATCTTCAGGTCTCTTTTCATCAAATGAAAGATCTTCTATTTCTTCATTATCATTCTTATCTAGGGGATACTGTGGGGGCTCTTCCAGACCCTATTTTCCCAGACACAGGTCACAGATATTTCTTTCCTGCTATCTTGCCACCTTCCCATGACTAAAAGGATATAAGTCCTCTTTCCTCTTAGATCTCCCAAACACCTAAATCTAACCACCTATTTCTCAGAAGTTCACAAAATTTCAACACTCTTGCCTCTACTCCAATCTCCCCTCCTTTCCTGTGTGGAAACTTTGGTTTGAGGGTCAGATGTCCTGTCTCTCCCTGTTGAGTGTACACTCAAGACCATTGAGTATTATTGGAGATTGTTCCATTTCTTCCTGACACCTAGTCTGTTTTTTTCCTATTTTAGGTATATATTATAAAGCGTTGACTCCCTTTATCTTTTCTTTTCTTCTTTTTCTTTTAGCCTTCTTCTGAGTGATGTCCTCTTTAAAGGAGCAGATTAAAAAATGCTATAACTGGATAAATAAGGCAAGTATCAGGAGTACAAGCTAGTATTTCCAAATACTATACTATCTGCCATAAACAAAAGTATTATAATGGTAGAGGTACAGGTGATTGAAACATGACCTTGTTCATTACTGCAAACCCTCTTGACTTTCCAAATAGCAGAAGAGGAGTCCATATGTAGAATGATAAACCAACATCGTGTTTGGAGAGGTCTTCCTGTTGGTTGTCTTCCTGGCCTATTGCAATATTTGTCCAAAATTAGACTCATTTCTTAGGTGATAACACCAACTCATTTTTAAGGGCCAGAATAAATTGCAAATAAGTGGACTTCCTTGTATCACTTTATTACCAACTGATCACCAGGACTCATGGAATGACGGTAATGGGTATTGACTAGCAATTAGAAGTCTCATGTTCAAGTTTTGACTCTGTCTTTAATTAGGTCTGAAATTCTGTATTTAATAATTGCCTTCCTTATGATTCATTTAAAATATAAAGAAGTAGATTGATTTTCAAGAGTTATATTCTAGTTTTACTTTGAATCAAATACATACCACATTGGACAAATTTGGGTTGTAAGAAAAGATAAAGGGAAGATCTGAACCTTGAAAACACAGGGTATTCAGGTTCCTGGAGGATATCTTAGGGTTCCTAGAATTCCAACACACGGAAGAGTTAAGAGATTAAATGGAATACTCTTTGGCAAACAAACATTCATTATTTAGCATTTTTCTCAGAGCTGAGCATGCACACATTTTTTATCTCAGCCAGGCTGAACTGTTTGACTCAGTTTATATTTCTGACATAAAACTACACAGTAAAAGCTGCATATTTTTCCCTATTTTAGGTATATATTATAAAGTACTCACTTGTATAGAAAATCCCTACAGAATCTCTGGCCCCAAAGGGTTTGTATTTGTATTACACACATTTTTTATTTTCACAAGTTGGTTTAGTAGAAATTACTTAGGCACTATAAATAATGGCATTAAAATGTGGGGATGGGGAGAATGAGAACACTTGACCTCCCTCCATAAAATTGAATTGCTCTTGATATTTAAGGTTTTGACAGAGAGAGAAGGAAAGAGAGGGAGAGAGAGAATGTCATTATTTGGTAATGAGTGCCCATTAAAAGGACAGTATATTACACTTCATCTTCCTACTTCACATTCCTATTTTAAAGGTTTGCAAGCAAAGCGCTGTGAGGCCTCTAGAGTTAAGAGGCTGGAGACAGGTAGTTTTGATAGTATTTTAAGGGGCACTCAATAGTGTGTATAGTCTGAGTGCCGAAGCTTAATTAGCTTCAATTAAATCCAAAACATACTGAACAGCTACTGTGTGTCTGGCACTGTGCTGCGTGCCCAAGTGGTGTAAAGGCGAAATTAGAGCCATTGAAGCTTAGAGATGAAAAGAAACTTAGAGTGATTGGTTTCCTGCCCAACACACAGTTAACAGGTCACTAGTGACTTCTATTAAGTTTCTGATCACCGCCAGCCACTCATTGCAGAAAGCCAGTGCAACAGGATGAAAAGATCACTATATTTAGATTCAAAAGTCCTGGGTCTGAGTCCTGGCTTGACTATTCTATGAACCTGTTAAATGGAGATATGATGACTATCCCATCTGCCATTCTGGGCTGAGTGGCAAATGAGATGGTATATCTACCAGTTTCTTGCAAACCAGTAAAAAAGATACTCTATGGTAAGATTCCTGTTATGAACTGAATTGTGTTCCCCTAAAATTCACATGTTAATTCCCACATTACTTCAGAATGTGACTGTTGAGGAGATAGGGTGATTTTTTTTTTAATTTGAGATATAATTGAAATGTAACATTAGTTTCAGCTATATCATATAATGATTCCATATTTGTACATATTGTGAAATGATCACCACAGTATGTTAATGAACATAACACCATACATTGTCACAAATATCTTTTTGTGTGGTGAAAACATCTAAGATCTACTTTCTTAGCAACTTTCAAGTATGCAATGGAGTATTACCTGTAGTCACCATGCTGTACCTTATATCCCCATGACTTATTTTATAACGGGAAATGTGTACCTTTAAGGAGATAATTAAGTTAAAACATTGTCACGAGGATGGGCCCTAATCCAGCACAACTGGAATAATTATAAGATGAGGACATTTGGACATAGATATACACAGAGGTAAGGACATGTGAAGATAGAGAGAGAGAGAAGGCAGCTATCCTCAAGTCAAGGAGAGAGTCTTAGAGGAAACCAATCCTGCTGACATCTTGATCTTGTAGCCACCAGAACTGTGAGGAAATAAATTTCTATTGTTTAAGCCACACTATCTTTTAAAAGTATCACAGACAGGGTGATTTAGAGAAAAGAAGGGAGAGAAAAGATAGAAACACCAATCAGCTGCCTCCCACACACGGCCTGACCAGGATTGAACCGGCAAGCTGGGTATGTGCCCTGACCATGAATTGAACCCACCACTTTTTGGTGTATGGGACGATGCTCCAATCAACTGAGACACACTGGCCAGGGCTCTGATATTTTTATAACAGCTCTAGCAAACTAATGCAATACCTCTCAGCGCTATGATTTTACATGTGCCTTGTTTGAGAGCCAAGGGACCCAATTGATTTTCAGTATCTGCCCTTAAAGACTTACTTATCCTGTAGAACGTGATGAAACATACACACGAATAACAAATAGCATACCACTAAGTTCCCAAATTAGTAATAAATACAGTTGGTACCATTAATATTTAAGAACCGTCTATTCCAGGTTTCTACATTCACCTTAGTGGCTTTTGCCAACCGTAGTTTCTTCACCCAATATTAAATTGTTGGTTGCAACTTTCAGAATCATGCTTCATGCTCTGAGTAGAAGGAAATAAATACTATGCTCTAAGAACTAGCTGGATATTTAAATATACTTCAAAAAAGTCTAATCCTTGCCCAACTGGCATGGCTCAGTGGTTGAATGTCTACCTATGAACCAGGAGGTCATGGTTTGATTCCCAGTTGGGGCACATGCCCAGGTTGTGGGCTTGATCCCCAGTGTGGGGCATGCAGGAGGCAGCCCATCAATGATTTTCTCTCATCACTGATGTTTCTATCTCTCTCTCTCCCTCTTCCTTCCTCTCTGAAATCAACGTGTTTCTGAACATAAAGACTAAAGAAATGTTTTTAACGTTCAAGCTTTTATTAGTTCCATTTCCAGGTGAGAAAATATGGACAAGCTGGTCAACAGTGGAACTGGTATTCCAGCCCTGTTGTGGCTAAAACTAAACCTGTGTTCTTTCCATGACAGAGCTGGTTTTTCTCTTAATTCTTACTCTATGACAAAGATATATAATAGAAGAGACATAGGCCATTGAAAATGAGTTTTGTGATGGGTGAATCTAAAACAATTTCAACTGACTTTCATGTCAGCAGCTCCTGTTCTGGCTCAGGGACAGAGGCTGGGAGTGAGCCCAACAGCCTGCCTGCATGGGCTCCGTGAGGGATGTGATTTTCCCCAAAGTGTGTGGAGTGGGGAGGAATGGCCTGTGACAACATCGGCACAGACATAGTTCGCCCTCCCACAGAAAGAACCAAGGAGCCTATGGTTTGCAGTGTGCTGTGACCTAACTTTGGTTCTGCAATCAATGTCAGACCTTGGGCTTTCAGTCACATTATCTTCCAAACTGGCTTTTTAGCCTCTGCCCTTATGTTTGCTAATGCATCACTTCTCTTGTTCATGAGTCTGGAAACCTTGGTGTTATTCTTAAGTCTTTCTTCTTTCTCCTTTGCTCTTCCCCGTTGTGTTTCCTACCTGCAAAATCACTAAGCATTGATCAGTTTTCATTGTTGTTGCTGTTTCATAGAGTTGCTATGAACTACGCCTAAGACTTCAATTTCATTTCCCTGCCTTTTGGGTTAAGCAGCTTTGCCTATGTGAATGGTCTGATTTGAGATGAGGGCTCTGTATCCATCTGCTCCAAAAACAGACCCTTGGTTTCCCAATTTGTGCTGTGTGGTTGTCTATCCAACAAAACACAAGCTTCATTTGCCCATCTCAGACACCAACTCCTCCATGAAGTCATTCTGAAGTATCCAGAGATAATCTCTCTTCTGGGCTTTCATAGTTACTGCTTGTAGCTCTCTTACAGCATGAATTTTATGCTGCCCTTTATTCAAGTGATACATTCTTCAACTTGTGTCTGTGTTTGATGAATATAAAAATCTCATCCTTTTCTTAAATGTTTCTTGGAATTTCAAAATGTACTAAATATTGTGATTTAAAACAGATCATGGGAATTATATAATGAGTTCTAGGGGCCCAGTGCACAAATTCGAGCACCTTGAAAGGAGCTATGGGCTGCGGGGCTGCAGTGGGCACAGGGGCAGGTCTTGGCCCATCCTCCTCATGCCTGCCAGCTCCTCCTGTCGCGGCCCCCAGTCCCCTGTCTGCCAGTAGCCCCACTCCTGCTGCCACTGCTCCCATGCGCTGACCTGACAGTGCCAGCCCCATTCACACCCACTGAAGGTGCCAGTGCCAGCAGTGGGTGCAAGCGACTGCTGCTGCCCTGATTGCCCCTCAGGAGCAGGGGGGGGGGAGGTGTAGAAGCCCCTGAGGGGTGATCGGGGCTGGCAGCCACCGCTCACACTCGCTGACAGCACCAAGTGATGGGGGCTGGTTCCACGCGCTGGCAGCAGGTGCGAGCGGTGGCTCCGGCACCGGCAGTGGGTGTGAGCACCAGGCGGGACTGCAGTGCAAGGGAGCAAAAAATTTTCAGTAACCACCAGAGGCTCACCCTGATGACAGCGACTGGTGCCCCACCTTGGTCTCTCACCTGCTCCACCATCCCTCTGCAGCTGACGCCCGCCATGTTCCATGCTCTGCCGCCTGCTGCCAATGCCCGCCATATTCTGCATGCACCACCTGGTAGTCAGTGCACATCGTAGTGACCAGTTGTTCGGTTGTTCTGCAGTTCAGTCTATTTGAAAATTAGCCTTTTATTAAAAGGATTCTCATTTAGAATATGCATGGTTTTCTCAATATTCTTTTTTCCACTCCACATTTTCCCAAGTACTCCTTCCTGAGGTTCATTGATTTAAATATCTTATCTTTGACCTGTGCCTACCACTTCCTTATTTCCCCCTAATATCTAATGTATTGTTAGTGTTCAATAACTATTACTTTGCATAATAGTAGAAAAAACTGGATAAAGTTTAAAAAATTCATCACATAGGAGAATTACATAGTTAACCAGGCACTAAACTAGGTCAACCAAGTAAGTTGAACTGTCAAGAACGTGCTTACAGACACACATGGCTTTATGGTTGTGAGACTAGAAAACAAGACTGTATTTTGGACCCCAGAGGGAAGAGCAAAGAAGGTTGTGCATGCCACAGGGGCGGGGTTCCCAGACATGCTGCCTGATCTTCCTTCCTGTGCACTGATTTTTATTTTGGCAAACAGGACCAGGGGGACCTCCTATTCTTTGTCTTTATAGACAGAATTACTGGATTGGCCTTGCAATCAGGCCCTGAGCCTAGCTTCAAATACATGTAACTCAGGGGGAGACAGAACTCAGTCCATAGCAGACACATTACAGCACTTTTACGATCCTTCCAAGGCTGTGTCAGGTGTGTGCTTGGTTCAGCCAGTGAGGGATGTTGATAATCTAAAGGACCCAGAAGATATGAATGACCAAACCCTCAGTATTGCCTTCAGAAAAGGCAACTGAAAAACACAGATCTTCATGCTTTATTAGCTAAAAGGTGACAAAAAAATTAAAAACCTAAGTCAATATAATCATACTAACAGCAGGGAATCGCAGCATCTCTGAAGCCTGCTGGTACTGCATGAACGTTTGCCTGTCGGGGGTGATGGCTGAGCAACTGTCTTGGATGTCATCTTACAAATGTGGGCATCAGACATGGCCCTGGCCACACACCTATGGATCCACTGTGCAGAGAGGACCCAGCAACCACACTGCTTTTCTCATTCAGATCATTCTATTCATTTTTTTCTAGTTTTATTAAGGTATATTTTAAATCTAACATAATTCACCCATTTTAAGTGTATAATTAAATGAATTTTAGTATATTTACAGAACTGTACAACCATCCCCAATCTAATTTTAGAGCATTTTAATCACCCCAACAAGCAATATTATGCCATTTATAGTCACTCCCCACTCCCTCTCCAACCCTAGTTAACCATTTAATTTACTTTGTCTCTTTAGCTATTCATTTTTTAGATGACATTGAAAGTATATAGCTCTCTTCCATTTAAGTTACTTCTTTATGTATTTAGCCTTACACTACCCAAGAAAACAAATGGCTGATTTGAATCCAGCATTGTGGCCTTAAATATTGGCATTTCTTTTTGCCAGTAGAAATCTCCCCTGTGGGTGGTGACAGAGGAAGAAATCAATGGAGTAAGTCATTGTTTAGGGTTTAATTCTGCTAAGATTCAAACATAATGCTGAGGGGATGGGCACCCCACACGGAGGTAAGGTTAAGTGAGTTCATAAAATGAGACCTTAATCTAATAGGACTGTGGTCTTATAAGGAGAGAAAGAGAAACCCCTCTCAATCCCCCCACCACACCCAATAGAGGACACCGTGAGAAGGAAAGTGAGAAAGAGCCAGGAAAAGGGTCTTGCCCGGAATCAAATCAGCTGGCACCTTGATTTTGGGCTTCCCAGATCCTAGAACAAAGAGAAATAAATTTTCATTTTTTAAATCACCCAAAATACCACTGGTATTTTGTTATGGTAGCCTGAGTTGACTAATATAATCTCCTTCCAGAAAAGGACATATGCCCATATGTTGAGGGAGTTAATTTCTCCATAATAATAGAAGTTCTGAAATATTCAAACCATTTTGCTATTGTTATAGGACTAAATTGTTTTTCCTTTGTGACTCCCTTTCCTCCACCCTCCCTTGGGATTTTTTAAAAATCCTAACAATAGTAGAATAGATGCATAGCAGAAAGTATACATTTAATACAATTTTTAGTAAAATTACTTAGAAATATTTGTTCACACAGTCTTTCTGGCCATTCTTGTCCCTGTACCTTCACATACTCAAGCACTAAATGTGATTGCTTTTACTTCCTACATGTTTCTTGAATCTGTTCGCTCGCTTTCCTTATTCTCTGTGCCTTTATTCATGTCAACATCATCTTTCATATGAGTAATTATAATTTCCTCCAAAATCTCCATTGGCTATATCTTTGCCTATCAATGGCTTTCAATTGCCAAAAGAAATATCACCTACTTGTGTTGGGGTCTAGCCCCAGCAGGTCCAGGGGTTCCTAAAGGTGTGGACGGAGTCGGCAAAGAAGGAATGACAGGGAGGCAACAGCGTTCAGATGATCAGCATAGCCAGGTTCTCTAGTCAGGTTCTCCAGCCAGGTTCTGTAGCCAGGTTCTGTTTTTATTGGCCTGTTACATCTGTATTTATACCAGTTGATTTTAATCCTATCCATTCTATTCCAAAGGTTAGGGCGTTTGTTAATCTAGTTCTGTTGAGTTTAATCCTGTCTAGGTTAATCTCTGTGTTCCATTATAAGGGCTATTCCAAGGTCACTGCTCTACTGATAAGCTACAAGGAAGTGACTGAAGGAGATTATCCTACCCAGTAAAGGTTATGTCCTCTCCCAGCCTCACTGCTTGCCTTCCCTGGGACTGCTCTGTGTTGGTGAGTCTCCAGGGGTATAGGCTTTGGTGCTTTCCCTGGTGGGCAGACCCCTGGGGATGTGGGCCCAACAAGTCCCAAATTTATTGCCAACAGTCTTAGTCCAAGTTCTTCATAAGTAGTACATGGTATTTCTGTAACACTAGGGGGGTTCACTGATTTATTCTCTTCCTTAGTCCTGTTAATCCCTAACTCCAGGGAAAAAATCCTCACCTGGGGAAACAACCTTTCTCGGGGAGGTGGTCTTGTTTAAAACACATAGCGCTAAGAGGGGGAACAAACATATTAAGAACAGTATGCCATATACGCCAGGTCCCTTGAGACATATTCTGTGCAGATGTTTCTTCCCTGCAGCGACTGTGTCAAGCAGCAAGGATGGACCGGATTCCAGCATACTTGTAGTGTCTCTCATGATCCATTGCTAGCTATGTCTTCAGACCCATTTCTACTCATTGCTCTTATGGTAATCTCCAGTATTTCTGTTCAAGTTGAGGTTCCTGATCACAGTATGATGCTTCATTCCTCTGTGTCTTTAACGGGAATTTTTTGGTTCCTGGAATGTCTTCACTCCTAGATGCTCTCACCCATTTTTCTTTATGGCTTAATTAATGCTATGGCCAAGGTGTGCTTACATAATTTATATTTTAATAAATAAATTTTAAGCTGGGACATTTTTGAGAGTAAAAATAGGAAATTGTTATTATTCCAGAACCACAGGCATAAATTCTAATTATCTTAGGTAAATAGAATGAATGATTGTTTTTCTAGTTAAAACTTTATGCTCTACCTCCTTTAGGAATCCATCAATAACATGCTCTAATTCCCCTTCTGTTTCCAAATGATGCTGTTCATGCCTTTAGCACCACGTATTAAAATAATCCTTTTACATTCTGGCTACTCAATCTGAGATCTTTCTCATTTTTTGAGACCCAGTATTAGACCAAGATCCTATACTTTAGAGGATCATTAAGAGAAAACCCCCACAATTGATGATGCTTTTCCTAATTTGTAAGATACAGTTGAGGGTTTGACAAGCTGTGCAGAACTCTAGCTGGCTTACAAAGCTGAGGACACTAAAATTGAAGCTCAGAGTCCCCCAGTTCAGAAGGCCCTAGGAAAGACTCCAGGTTTTTGGTTAGGACCTCAAAAAAAAAAATTGCATGCTAGGAAGAACATGAAAAGAAAATAGAAAATCAGTCTTAACTCGAAAATAGAAGATAACTTAAAGTCAGATTCAAATTAGCAAAATACCTGATAAAATGGAAAGTGGTCTGCTTCTAAACTTATTGCCAGAAACAAAATTAAATCCAAACTTAAAAAAATATATCATCTAGAGGCTCATATTACCTCTCCACTTTTTTTAATACAGTGCCTGGAACATAATGAAAAATAGCTAGATATGCCAGAAGACTAGATAAATAAAACAAAAATTAAAAGAAATAACAATAAACCCATGCATCATGTAAAGATTTATCAGATATGAACTTAAAAATATCTCTGAGTAAAATATTCAAGAAATTATGTACTAAAGTGTAATAGAGTATGAAAATATTTAAAAAATAAAATAACTTCGCCCTAACCGGTTTGGCTCAGTGGATAGAGCGCCAGCCTGCGGACTGAAGGGTCCCAGGTTCGATTCCAGTCAAGGATAGTTGCAGGCACATCCCCAGTAGGGGGCGTGCAGGAGGCAGCTGATCGATGTTTCTCTCTCATTGATGTTTCTAACTCTCTATCCCTCTCCCTTCCTCTCTGTGAAAAATCAATAAAATATATTAAAAAAATAAAAAAATAAAATAACTTCAATTAAGATATGGGTTTAACAACAGATTAGACTCAGTTTAAGAGATGATTGAAATTATGGGTCAATTTCTATACTTTTTCTCTGAAAGTAAGTCTGAAGAAAATATTAATACTGAGACTTGAAGAGAGTAATGGGATACAACTATGCAAAACAAGAGATATATGGGAAAATGGTGAATTACTCTAACAAACTTGTAGTAAAAATCTTAGTAAGGGAGGAGAAAGGAAATGGTAAAAAAAAATTACAAGAGACGTTTGAGAATTAGACAAAATGAATAAAACACATCAAGCCACAAACTCAAAAAGGTTTACCAAACCAATATGGAAAAAATAAAGAAGTAAACTAATCCTAGACACAACATAATGAAATACTAAAGAAATTCCTTGATAGACTTTAGTTCATGGTCTTCTATACCTCTTGACGTCATTTTCTGGAGTGACCTTCCTTTTCTCCCACCATCATGGGCTATTTCTGAAGAGGACAATGTAGAATATGTCCTACTTGAGTACTGAGCAGATTTATCAGCATAATTTCTAATAGTAAAAATTTGGGGCCACAAAAATTGTTTCAAATTTTGAGTTGCCATAGTTTTTGTTATTCCTAGTGAACAAAATAAACTGATGAACCAAAATAGATCCCAGAGACATAGAAGCATGGAACAGACTGATGAAACTCAGAGGGAAGGCAGAGGTGGGTGGGTGGGTAGGTCTGGAGAGATTAACCAAATAATTTATATGCATATATGCTGAACACATGGATACAGACAACAGTGTGGCAAAGGCCTGGGAAGTCAGGGGCTGGGGGGGGGGGTCAATGGGAAAAAACGGGGACATCTGTAATATTTTCAACAATAAAGATAAATTTAGAAAAGAAAATCAACCAACCAACCAAACAAAAAGAATTGGAAAATTGGGTTTTAGAGCAGGGTCAACATTGTGACCATGAGCTATTTAAGGCATCAGAATCATTTCCTTATTTTTATCATCAAAATAAAAGGATTGGAATAAGTAAGCTACATGCTCTTCTGAAAGATCTAAGTTTTCTTTCTCTGAATCTTGAAAGCTGATTCTGGCTCTTCTTCTAGGTTTTCAAATATACTATAATCAAGTACTACAGTGGAAAGATTTTTGAGTTGTCATAGTCTTTCTTAATCCTGGTTGGTGCCACCTTTGCCAATACAATGTGTCAAACTTTTATTGGCTTCCAAACAATTCCATGTGCCAATAGTTATACCCACAGTTCTATTTGAGACACCATTCTCTATAGATTTATTTTGAGTTACTGGTTTTTGAGTGAGCCCAACACATATTCTCTGTATTCTGAGCATTTTTTCCCTAACTAAAAGATTTTCTGACAATCTTAAAACATTTACAATGTCTAAGTAAGGGGGTGATGACCATATTCAAGATTCAGTCTTTACCTTGAGATCAAGTCTCAGTTTTGTTGCTCAAATATTTCTCAATAATTTCTTATACAGGCTGTACATGAAAAAAATAACTGCATTGTCTTCAACTCGGCTAGAACTGGAGTTTCTGGATTTTATCTGTATACTATCATTCCTGAATTCTTTCTATACATGTTCATCCCAATTCCATTGAGCTTCTTTTCCTCTTATAACACCTTGACATTTAACAATAGCAATCCAGGCACCATAGCAAAAACATTGCTTTGCAATCTATTTGCCTAAAGCCACAAGTTTATAGGTATATTATTTGACTTCCATGCTATCACAGAGGACATTTTATTTTTATTATTTTACTAGACATTTTATTTTTATTATTTTACTATTTTTATTATTTTACATTTTATGAATGTTGTGTACTGGGGACGGGGGGTCCCTCAGTCCGGCCTGCATCCTCTCGCAGTTTGGGACCCCTTTGGGGATGTTTGCCTGCCAGCTTAGGCCTGCTCCCTGGTAGGTAGACATCCCCTGAGGAATCCTTAGCGCTGTCTCAGAGGCGGGAGAGGCTCCTGCCACCACCACTGAACTCGCCAGCCATGAGCCTGGTTTCTGACAGGGGGAGCGCACTGACCACCAGGGGGCAGCTCCTGCATTGAGCGTCTGACCCCCGGTTGTCAGTGTGCATCATAGTGACCAGTAGTTCCACCATTTGGTCTATTTGCATATTAGGGTTTTATTATATAGGATTTTATTTTTTTACAAAGAGGACATTTTAAATCTATATCACACCACTGGGGACATGGGTCATCAATTTTCTCAGCCTCAAATAACATATTCTTCACCACTTATCACTTTTCTCCAAGGACAGAGATTCATATTTTATGTATTGTTAAGTCATCATCCTACTTCTGATACCAATTTCTTTATCCTGGTTCATATTTCTATGTTTTTCAGATTTGCTTCAGTAGCAACAATCATAAAATCCCATTAATTTGCAATAACTAACATTTGTTTCTTGCTCTCATTACATTTGGCAGCTAGCTTCACATGTCTTCACAGTCTAAGATGTGCATAGGAGGAAAAACCTAATATATTTTCTCTCTGCATTTTAGCTCCATAATATATGCTCTTTATACATTTCCTCTAGTACATGGAAAAGACAGCAGGTCTTCCATTCAAAGTAAACATCTACACTAATAAAAGAGAAACATGGTAATTAGCGTACAACCGCTACCCTTCCCATTGGCTAATCAGCATATCCTTATGCAAACAAATTAACTGTCAGCCAAGATGGCGGCCGCAGCCATGCACTGAAGTGAACAGGGAGGCTTGCTTGCTCCAGTGATGGCGAACTCCAACGTTCCCCGCCTGACTTGCGGCCTCTCAGCTGCAACTCTAAGCAACTATGTTGCAAATATAGAAGCTAAACAAAACCACAGAAACCGGCTTTCAGTCAGCCGGGCTTCAGCCAGCCGACCGCAACATTGTATCAATGTTTTCAGCAGCGAGGCCTCAGAGCTAAAGCTGGCCCAGAATAAGTATGAAACTATGGTTCATTGCTGGGTTCTGGATGGCCATCATTTGTATGGCCCTTGATCTGTACTGTAGTCAGTGTTAGGTACTTGTTTGGTGAGGCACTGGCCATAACAGTGTAAGCAAGTTAGCAAGGGCTCTGCAAAGTAGTCATTGCGGGCAGAAATGATTCAATCTCACAGCTTGCTGAGGGGGACATTCTTTCACCACCCAGAAGTTAATTGCCACCCTTTATTACTCTTTAATAAAAGTGATGTTAACATTTAAAAGGGAAAATATCATACACACAATTGTCTAAATATAAAACTAGTTCTTCCTTCAAAGAAAAAAAGGATTAACAGGATCTATACTTAAAATAATATTCATTACAGATATATGCTAATTCAAACATAGCCTATTGATTCAAAGTATATACAGGACTTTTAACACAGAAATTCTACCCCCCACCCCCAAATTGTAAAATATGTGTTAAGTTGTATTTATTCTCTCTAAAACCGATTCCCTCTCTACAGAGAAAAATGTGAGTACTGTACTCAGGTCCAGAAGGTCT
>NW_005871170.1:780804-894472 GCF_000147115.1 Myotis lucifugus | reverse complement strand
CAGGGGAGGGCAGTTGGGGATAGATCAAGACCTGGAAGGGAGTGCAGTTGGGGGCGACCAGGCCTGCAGGAAAGGTCAGTTGGGGGGAACCAGGCCTGCAGGGGAGGGCAGTTGGGGGGAACCAGGCCTGCAGGGGAGGGCAGTTGGGGGGGACCAGGCCTGCAGGGGAGGGCAGTTGGGGGGGACCAGGCCTGCAGGGGAGGGCAGTTAGGGGCAATTGGGCTGGGACAAGAGGGCAGTTAGGGGCGACCAGGCTGGCAAGGGAGGGAAGTTAGGGGTGACCGAGCCAGCAGGGGAGGGAAGTTTGGGGCGACCAGGCCTGCAAGGGAGGACAGTTAGGGGCAATCAGGCTGGCAGGGGAGCAGTTTGGCTTCGATCAGACTGGCAGGGGAGTGATTAGGGGGTGATCAGGCTGGCAGGCCAAAGCAGTTAGGGGCAATCAGACAGGCAGGTAGGCAGGCAAGCGGTTGGGAGCCAGCAGTCCTGGATTGTGAGAGGGATGTCCCAGATTGGTGAGGGTGCACGCTGGACTGAGGGACACACACACACCCCCACCCCCGTGCACGAATTTCATCCACCAGGCCTCTAGTATGCATACAATATTTCCTGGCTAACAGACAAAGGGAAAATTAGAATTTTTAGTTAAAATAAGTGTGTCGCAAAGCTTTTCTTTTGCATAGCAGTTGAGCTATTATGATACTCATTATTAGATTTGTTATTACTCTGGTATTAGTTACATACACATTTTGTATTTATTAAGCACTTACTGTGTGTCAGGAATAGTGGTAAGTCTTTTCCTGACCTTATCTATTTAAAACTAGCAAGATCCCTGAGATATAACTATTTCTCTTCCAATTTATAGATGAGAATATTAAAGGACAGAATAAACAATATGCCCAAGGTCAAGATTCCTGTTCTTATCCACTGTAATGTATTTTCTTTCTCCATTTTTCTTTTTCATGTAATGTAGAAATTCTGGGAATATCATTGATCCCCTGTTCTAACATTGCAGGAATGTTACCACTTCTTCAAGTAGTTTATCTAATTTAGGCTAGCTCACATTACTAGTAAACTATTTTAATGGGTCTTTAATCAGTTTCCCCCAATACTTGTTCCAGTTGGTCCTACATTCATCTTACATAGCTAAGTACATAGAAAATAATCTTCCTTCAGGTAGTAAAAACATCGAAGTTTTATCTTTTATTTTTATTTTTTAAAAATCTTTATTGTTGAAAGTATTACATATGTTCCCCTTTTCCCCCATTAACACCCTCCAGCCTACCCCTGCCCCCCACCCCAGGCCTTACCACCCTAGTGTCTGTGTTCATGGATTATGCATATATGCTTACAAGGTCTTTGGTTGATTATCTCCTTTCCAACCACCCTCCCCATCTTCCCTCTGAGATTCTGCACTCTGTTCCATGCTTCCATGTCTCTGGATCCACCCTATTCATTAGTTTATTTTGTTGATTAGATTCCACATATTAGTGAGAACATGTGATTAAGTTTTATCTCTTATATTCAGCAATTCTTTATATTACAGGGGTTATATATTTTTACCACCTTGGTTACCTTACTCTTGGACTGTCAAACTCTTAAGTATGGAACAAGAATTGTTGACAATATAACATATATGAACATTTGTGCTGAATTTGCAATCAATAATGCTTTCTGTTCAACTGAAATATCTCAGAACATAAAAGAATACTTAATGTTTCATAAAAATATAGCTCCTGCCCAGCTGGTGTGGCTCACTGATTGAGCATTGACCCATGAACCAAGAGGTCACAGATAGATTCCCAGTCAGGGCATATGCCAGGGTTGCAGGCTCGATCCCTAGTAGGGGCGTTCAAGAGGCAGCCAATTGATGATGTTTCTCTCTTATCGATGTTTCTATCTCTCTATCCCGCTCCCTTCCTCTCTCTAAAAATCAATAAAACATATTTATAAAAAAAGAAAAAGAAAATCTAGCTCTTGCCTTTACCTCTGGCCTGAATTTTTATATTAACAAATGGCTATATTCTGCTGTTTCTACTGAGGAATCAGTGTTCATCACTAATGTTTTTATGGAATCCTGGCCGCAAGTATTTTCTACCATCTCAGAGATTAGTAAAAGGATTAAAGGTGAGTGATGGTTTCCTTTGGGTTGCTTTGGTAAATTTATGTGCTCATGTAGGACATTAATTGTTTAGGTTTAGCTTCATGGCTCAAGACAAATACCTGCATGTTTATGTTTAACACTGGTATTTGTCAAATCCCAAAGCTGATATGAACCTTAAACAAACCAACTTCTTGTCATTTCCTTTAAATAACACACACAACAAATATATTAACTTCAATTGTACTTTAAAATGTCAGCTTATCTGTCCTTTTACTCATGAAACTCTTAGAAGACATTTTTATTTAACAACCCTAAACTTGGAAATGAATGCTAAATTCTTCTCTCACTATTTGTTAGATCTCTACTTAGTGATCATGTAAGTCAGAGAATTTGCACTTTAAAAAGCCTATTGATTTGTCTTGCTCTACGTAACAAGTAGGTCAGGACATTACAACACGACTATACTGATGAAGGATAACATGTTGTAAATGGGCTAATCATGTGAGAAAAAATGGAAGTTATCCTCTGTACTTCCTAGGACTTTGATTCTAGTGCAACATTTATCTCAATCTTGCAGGCATTTGAATAAGAAAAATAAAGCCCAGAGAATCCAGTACTACTACTGCCTGTCATTTAGTCTTACTTATTTGTGTATTTTGTTGTTGTTGGAAGCCAATCTTGAACTTGTTCAGTGAATCTAAGAGCCCTTAAGTAACAAACTTACCTGGAAGTCTTGTTAAAATACAGCTTGCTGGGCCTCACTCCCAGAGTTTCTAATTCAGAAGATCTGGGGTGGAGCCCAAGAATGTGCATTTCTAACAAGTTCCCAGATGATGCTGATGCTCCTAGTCAGGGGACTCCATATTTGGAACCACAGGTGTGGAGAACCTTTTAAAGGAATCTGTCTGGTTGAGGAATTGAGCCTCCTCTCTGTAATTTGACAATGTGATTCATAACTTACTGATTAATGTGTGGGGAGAGTTGCCCTTCTGAGCTAGAACACTGAGCAAAACAAGTAAAATAAATTCCGGAAACAGTTAATTTAGTAGTGTGAGGGTGGTACTGGGGTTGGAGATTATTCAATTTGGCATATGAAGAATAAGGTATAGCAGGAAACTAGTTATGTGAATGAGTTGTTCTTTAGCCTTTTGATAATGTATTTTAAAATTTCTATGTACCTCTTATCTATCTATCATCTATCTATTATCTATCTATCTATCTATCATCTATTTATCACCTACCTGTCATCTACCATTTATCATTTACAAGAAGTAGGAGGCAGTGCCACTTGGGCACAGGTTTATTCTGAATCTTCCCAGAAGGGAGACTCAGATTTTGAAAAATGTCTATTACTTTTCTGACTGAAGGAAGTATTTTAGAGCATTTTATAATAAACAGGAAAGAGATGTTAACATATTGCTACACTAAAAGGGCTTAGGTTAAGTTCAATACCACATTAGCTGCATTAACAATTGACACACTCGTATTTGTGATTAACAATCTTAAAACAGTGATTGTATTGTGACACTTTAATTCAGGGAAACATTATTTTAATTGAATGCTGAATATTTGTTTATATACTTATTAAATATTAAATGTCTTGTTTCAATTAAATTACCATGCAAGCTTTATTTGATTAGAACTTTTTCCATTCTTCTATTGTGAATTTGGGTGAATGTGTGTGTCATTGTGTAGCTTTTGAAACAGAATAGAGGGGGTATTTTTTAAGTCTAGTGTGAAAGTCCCTGCCTTTAAATAAGCAAGTTTTACTCTTTATATTTATTGTGCTTACTGCTACACTTGATCATTTGATCTTCTGTCATCTTATTTTTTGTTTTCTATTTACCACTTTTTTTTTGTTTTGCTTCTTTTTTCTGACATTAATTTCTGCCTGTCATTGGAAAATTGATGTTTTATTTTCTATTTTTCCATATACTGACTTAGATGCTAGTTATTCTATTTAATTTATCCTAGTGGGTTTCTTAAATCTTTAATACACATGCCTAACAAAGAGTAACTTTAATATAAATTTTTATCTATATAAGCATCTTAGGGTACTTTAATCCAAATTACCCCATCTTGTTTGGTAAGTAACATATATTATCTACTCTCCCTGGTTTTTAAATACAGCCACACCTCAGAGATACTGTGGGTTGGGTTTCAGACCACTGAAATAAAGTATTACAAAGTGAGTCATGATCTTTTTGCTAGTGGAAGGTCTTGCCTTCAATTTATAAAAAATGCAACATCTGCCCTAACCGGTTTGGCTCAGTGGATAGAGCATCGGCCTGCGGACTCAAGGGTCCCGGGTTCGATTCTGGTTAAGGGCATGTACCTTGGTTGCGGGCACATCCCCAGTGGGGAGTGTGCAGGAGGCAGCTGATCGATGTTTCTCTCTCATCGATGTTTCTAATTCTCTATCCCTCTCCCTTCCTTTCTGTAAAAAATCAATAAAATATATATTAAAAAAATGCAACATCTGTCAAACACAATAAAGTGAAGTGCAATAAAATGAGGTATGCTTGTACCTCTTATAAATTAGTCCTTATTATTAATATTATTATTTATATTTAATGCTTATTTAGTTTTATTAATAATTTTACTGTTAAAACTGCCAGACACAGTGAAATATCTGAGACTATGTCCTCTTTATAAGCTTGAAAGATAGCCTGCCAGTTTTGTGGATATTGACAGAGATATGAGTCACCTGGGTCAGAGACACAGGACTTTATTATTCATGCAATAGTTATAGTAACTATAGTGTTTCCCCATTTTACTGATGGTTCTCTTTGTTCTCCAAGTCCCACAGAGGTGATTCTCTGATGTTTTGGTATGCTTTAGGTGTAACCTATGGATGATTTTATTTGTCCCCCTTGCTGATCTACACGGTTATGTCAAATTCTGTGAAAATACTAAAACTTAAGCAATTCCTTTTGTCCTATGGAAACTCGAAACTCCTTCTTTATATATACACTATCAAAGCTGTCACCATTAGAATTTATCCCCCTTACTATTAGTTAAATGGTTAACTTGAAAGTATGATGGATGTTGTTGACAACGAAGCTTGAGGTAAAAATTTGGAAAATAGTCTAAAAAAATTTCATGAACATGTCATTCCAAGTTCAATAAAAATGCCATGTGATGAAATTTAGAATCTTAAGTGAGAGAGATTATCCTGGATTAGCTGGGGGTACAGGCCATATAATCATAAGGATCCTCATGTGTGAAAAAGTGACAGAAACAGTAAAAGAAATAGTCAGAATGATACAGCATGAGAAGGACTTGACTGTACGTTGCTTGCTGAATGTGAAGATGGAAGGGGCCATGAGCCAAGGAACAAAGGCAGCCTCTAAAAGCTAGAAAAGTCAAGAAAATAGATTCTCCAGAAGGAGTGAAGCCCTGCCAATAACTTTATTTTAGCCTAATGAGACCTCCAAAAATGTAATATAATAAAGTCGTGTTATTTTAAGCCAAGAAATTTGTTGTAGTAGCAATAAGAACCTAATGAACTACTTCATTAGAATATTATAATAATTTAAAATCAATAATGAGGAAGTACTTTGTAAACTGAAGTACCATAAATGTTAATTATTATTAATAAAATCAAAGTGGGCTCTAACAACTCTAATTAGATGGATGAGGTCTATTTCAAACAAAATCTAGATTAGAAATGGGCTAGTGGGTCTTTGCCATGTTCATCAACATTAATAGGTTCCTCCCAAAGTGAATTAACAGAACCATCCAAAGCAATCCCTCTGGGACCAATGTGAAATTTATTTTTCAGCTTGATCTCTACAACATTATCTAAACCATAAATTAAAAGGGAGCATCTTTCTTCTCTGAGTAATGCAACAGCCTAAGTTAGAGTCCCACTGGCTCAGCACGGGAGTGGCCTTAGAATAAAAAAATCTTTTGCTGGTTGAACATTTTGTCATAAAAAGCTTTTAAATATGCCGTAGCCCATTGCAATGTAGTCCTAATGATAAATTAATTATTTTTGAAATTTGTAGCCTGAAAATATATAGAGGAAACATTTCCCAGCAGTAATAAGCTAAAAAAAAAACACCTTACTTTTATAGTCAACCCGTATGTTTTCTTTAAACTATTTTCATATAGCATTATGTAGAAAATGATTACTTAATTGCCCTAAATCTTTACCATTATTCCAATGATCTTTCTGTCAGATTAAAAATAATTCATTTCTCTATCCTCAAAACTATTAGTTTGAAGTTGCAGTGATTTTTAAAAGCATAGTGATTGCTCAAATTAAACAACTTTGTTTACTACAGACATAACCTTGGCTTCCAACAGATTCTGAGAAATCTGTTCAGTCCAGCATTAAGGGAGAAACAGACAGTAGGAAGGATATGGCTTGGCTATTGGACATTGCAGGAGCACCTACTCTATCATATGACTCTGGACCTGGAATGAAAAAATGTTCCTTTTGAGTTAATTTCTGGACAAAATTATTTTAATCTAACAATTAAATAAAAACATTCTGGGGAACTTTGAGCCACTAGACAATTGTAGAGGAGCTTACTAGTAAACGAGGCTCTGGTGAAGTGCTGCCTCTAGGAGTTGAAGGGTGCCAAGGAAATGTGGATTTTGTTTGCAAGGAATTCTCTCTGGGCCCAAACCTAAAACGGCTGGGTGCGGCATGCATTTCAGCAGCACAATTTGAGCAGAACAGAGAAGGAACAGAATTTTGGTTTGGTTTGGTTTGTCAGAAATTAGTCTCTTGGACTTTGCCCAGTACAACTACACATGAATTGTGTTTGTGCATTTGTAACCCTTGTCCTGAATTGCACTAGCTGTTGCCAAAAGTAGACTAAGCATTTGGCTTTACCTTGGACACCTTCTCTCTGGAAGAACATAGTCCCTCCCCTCTGACTATTGGATTAGTCCCACTCTCCTAAAAAGCTTCAGGTTGTCCAGTGCCCAGGCATAGCATCCCTGCTTCACAGTAGCAGCTTCCTTTACTGTATAGCTGCTCTCACCTTGAACCCATGCTGAGACTAAGGATGCCACTGGGGAAGCAGTCTAGTATTGGCCCCAGGGAACACTGCTCTGCTTACTCAGACCCCATCTGCCCAAATTCTTTACTTTCCCAGATATTGTAATGCATCAAAGATGGTCTGTTCTGATTCTGTCACCTTCCTCTTCCTTCTCAAGCCATAGCAGAAGGTTTGTCTCGCCAGCATACTGTTAAGTGTGGAGACATGGTTGCATGGTTCCATTACTGATGGAGGGGTAGGGACGAGGGCTTTGCTTTCCAATGTCACTGTTGTGTCAGCAGTCTACAAGGTAAGGCCCCTTATAAGAGTGTTTTTCAACTATCTGATCTTGGTCCTCTTTCCATGTGACCCCCACATGGTGGCCTAGCAAGGCTCGGTGTAAGGCGGCCTTGCTCACTTCAGCCAGGTGTCTGATTTAGTCATCGTAGTTAGGGCCAGAGATTCTACATTTCAAATTGACTACTAGTAATACCCATGATGCTGTTCCTCTGACCACACCTTGAATAAGAATTCTAAGGACATCTAAGTATTTAGACTTTTGATTTCAATTTTAAATATGTAATTGGTTCATGTAATTTAATTTTGTTCCTGTTGGAGTACATAACAGTACATTTGCAACCAGTATTGGAATGCTTAGTAGAAGTTAAAATTTGCTATATTTGTAAGTTTAACTTATTTAAACTTTAAAAGATTTGTTCAGAACACGGACAAATTTGCTTGTTAAAATTATAAATTTACCCAATCAGGTATATGAAGTGGGTTATTTTAATTTATAAGTTTAAATTTTTAAAGAGAACTTAATTAAATAAAGTTTTAAATTAGACTGATTGTTTTCAGGGAAATTTAGTGTGTGTAATTTGGGACTATCACAATTAATCAAAATTCCCTCCAAAAGTTACTCTATTTTATATAACATTTATTACATTTATAAATAGATGAGATTTGCGAGGTGAACTTAAAGCAAACTATGTTTCGTATTTTCCTGTAGTAAACAAAAATAAATTTAAAATATATATAACTCTAAATAGCAATTTTTAATGTAAAAAGGGACCCTTGAATAAAACGTATACCTTTACACACTGACATAATTCATTCAACTCTGGTAGATGTCTTTAAAAATGCTTAATTTCTGTTGCATGCCAGGGCTTCTCTTTTGATTGTTGTTCTGCCTTGGGTAGACATCTGGGACTATCTACATTGCTCAGGGCACCCAGTTCATTTTGAGTGGGGCTTTGTAGTTAATCCCTGAGTCTTTTTACACAGTAACCCATTATTGCTCTGTCTGGAAGCCTCCGCCAGGTGATTATCTATCTATCCATCTATCATCTATCTATCTATTTATCTATCTATCTATCTATCTATCTATCTATCTATCTATCTATCATCTATCTATCTATCTATTTTCCCTCTGCCTCTTTCTCTCTCCCCCTCTCTTTCTCCTTCTCCTCACAGACTCCCCAAAGACCCCTTTGTCTTTTAACCTCTTTACCTTTCCTCCTTTTCCCCACCACATCCCATGCTAGGATCTACTTTCTTTTGTCCTCCGTTCTTCAGTCCAGGTTCACTTTCATCTGGTTTTACATTGTGGAGATAGTAGGAGATTTATACACATGGGGGTAGAGAATATGATTAAGAAAGGTAAAACATCTACAAGACAATAAGAATTTAAGTAAATCCTTTATTGAACAAAAAATTATTCTTTGACCCTTTAAAAATTTGTTTTTAAAATAGATTTCAGAGCAGAAGGGAGAGGGGGAGAGACATAGAAACATCAACGATGGGAGAAAATCATTGATCGGCTGCCTCCTGCATGCCCTCCCTGGGAATCCAGCCTGCAACCCAGGCATGTGCTCTGACCAGGAATCGAACCTCGACCTCCTGGTTCATAGTTCGACACTCAACCACTGAGCCATGCCAGCTGGGCTCTTTGACTCTTTGAATGAATTGAATTGTATGACAAAAATAATCCCCTTCCTATCTTGATATTGACCTAGGTTCCAAATAAGGGAAAGCAAGTACAGACCTTGGAAACAGATGGGATGGTATATAATCCTGCAGCACCTAGATAGAGCACTCCTATCTGGAATTCTAATAGAATAAATAAACATTCTCCCTTACCATTTATTTCTGCAAGTCAGTTTCTGCAGTCTCCAGTTTGTTCCTCCCTCTCAAGAAGATGATGTCTTGACTAAGCCTTTTTTAAAGACTATTTTTACAGCAGTTTTAGGTTCACAGAAAATTTGAGAAAAAGGTACAGAGATTTCTCATATACCCTTTGCCAACCCCCACACATGCACAGTCTCCCCATTATTTACATTTCCCACCAGAGTTGTACATTTGTTATAATTGGTGAACCAACATTGACATACTATTATCACCCTAAGCCAGTGATGGCGGACCTTTTGAGCTCGGCGTGTCAGCATTTTGAAAAACCCTAACTTAACTCTGGTGCCGTGTCACATATAGAAATTTTTTGATATTTGCAACCATAGTAAAACAAAGACTTATATTTTTAATATTTATTTTATATATTTAAATGCCATTTAACAAAGAAAAATCAACCAAAAAAATGAGTTTGCATGTCACTTTTGACACGCGTGTCATAGGTTCGCCATCACTGCCCTAAGGCAATGGTTTACATTATGGTTCACTCTTGGTGTTGTACATTCTATGGGTTTGAATAAATGTATAAAAGACATATATTCATCATTATAGTATCATATAGGATGGTTTCATTGTCCTAAAAATCCTCTATATTCTGCCTATTCATCCCTCCCTCCTGCAACACTTGGTAACCACTGATATTTTTAGTGTCTCCATAGTTTTGCCTTTTTTCTAAAATGTCATATAGTTGGAATCATATAGTATGTAGCCTTTTCAGATTGGCTTCTTAGTAATATGTGTTTAAGTTTTTTCCATGTCTTTTGCTGGCTTTAAAAAAAAAAAGTATTGTAGGATCCTATTCTCCTCCAAGTTGCTGTTCTGAAATCAACATGCTCACTTGAGCCTGGTATCTGGAATGCTCATTAAGTTGAGGCCCTTCCTTCACCGCCAGTCTGTGCTTAGCTTGCTAGTTTCCTGGTTTGCTTTTCAATTGCTTGTGGGAATCAGAGCCCTGTCCTTGACATTTCAATAATTAGCAGCTTGTCTTTGAAAGTCTCAGTCCCAAGTTGATGGGCCATGTCTTGGAAATCCCAATAGTTGGGTAATCTACATCTGCTTCTAACCAATTAACCTACTAGATTGAAGACATATGATCTGCCTGCTTGGTTAGTACTGAGATTTGTGGTCTTATGTTCCTAGCACCTGGACAGTACCTCCTGGATGTATCAACTCTGATTGAAACCCAAGGTCCCTCACCTCCTTGAATTTTATTATTTCAACTGCTGGTTTTACCCTTGGGGGCAAGTCACGCCCCCTGGTTAGTTTCCCCAGCTTTAGATCCTTCCATTCCTTGCTGTCATTACTCTTCCTGCTGCCCTGCGTGTGCTCCCAATGTGCAGAGAGCCCATGTGAGTTATAGCCTTGTGCATCTGCAGTTCAATTATAATTGATGTTTCTAGGCATGTCCTTAAGTCGCTCCAGGAATGAAAGGTGCCTTCTAAATCATCAAGGAAAGAATAAATTATGTTCAGTAAAATTTTATTGTTCCCATATTTTCATTCTTTAAGACCTGATAATCCACATAGGAAATATAGTTAAATTTATATTAATCAGATTCATCAACAGTCCATTCCTGTATAGCTTAAAATTTACTACCTTAGGAGAGACCCAGATGGTCAAATATTTCATTACATATCCAAGTATTTGAGATCACGTACACAGATTTCAGAGAGTTTAGTATAGCAGGACAGTAATTTCAAGCACATGAGCCCCCCAACTCCTTGGCCATTCATGCCAACGGTCTCTAGCACATGCTGATTCTTTTGTTTCAGTCATTGACATCTATAGCTTTTGAGGTCAATTTCTTTCATTATTTAAAGAATTTAGCATGTAGTTCACCACCTCTCCCTCAAATGTTACCTTCTTGATAATTCTTACTAATGAAATATCCATATTTTGGCAACCAGAAGAGCGCACTTGATATTCCATGTGTTACCTTACACTCGGTGCAGGTAGTGGCACTGTATGACCAGTTCTAGCTGATGAAATGGTGAGTGGAAATGGCGAGTATCATTTCTGAGCTGAGGCATTTAAGAGCAAATGCACCACCTCTATTTTCTTGCTTCTCTTTTGGCAGAGAAGGGAAAAGACCTTTCAATGACTACAGCTGCCACATGTTGAGATGCAGAGCCAAAAATGAAACAATGTTTGACTTTCTAAGTCACTCCACGGAAAGAACAGCCTTAGAGAGTACCCGAGATACAACTTTGCATGCACTAGAGATGTGGGAGTGTGTTACCACTGGAATTTTGGGGTTATTACTGCAGTATAACATTACTCTACTGAATATGTAGTTGATCCTTTCAATACCCTGGACTCTAAATCTTTTTTTAAAAAAATATATTTTATTGATTTTTTATAGAGAGGAAGGGAGAGAGATAGAGAGTTAGAAACATCGATCAGCTGCCTCCTGCACATCTCCTACTGGGGATGTGCCCGCAACCCAGGTACATGCCCTTGACCGGAATCGAACCTGGGACCTTTCAGTCCGCAGGCTGACGCTCTATCCACTGAGCCAAACCGGTTTCGGCGACTCTAAATCTCTTGACCTCTTTTCTTCCAATAGTCTTGACTTTCATTTTACCTCAGCCATTCATTTCCTTAATTTTTATCTTGCTTGCCACCAATAAGTGCATCTTTTCCATAAACTAAATCTTAAGTATCATAATCTCCAAATACTAACCCCTATATTTCAAGCTTACTTCTGCTGGTTTCCAAACTTCAATCATTCCTCAAGTCCCTAGTTTTTGCTATTTCTCAATCCACTCATTTCCTCCCTTAGGATAGCCATTACTGTGCACATACCCTTAACTACTTTGCCCTCTCTCTCTTCTTAGCAGAACTCCAACCTAGTGTACATGTGACTTTCTTGAAACATGCTCATTTTGTGTGAATAATTGTGTGGATATAGTTGGAGAGAAACATAAAATCCTGACTAATTATCTAATTATTCATACTATATTTTCCAAGTTCCTTTACTCCCACACTATCTTAGATAAGCCTTTTATATCTTCTCTCTCTCTAATTTCCCACCACATTTTCCTTCTTTTCATACTTAGCTGATGACTTTGCTTCTTATTTCATTGAGAAAATATGAACAATCTGAAAAGCACTTCCAAACATTTTTACTACCAAATCTACCAACCTGCTTGCTTCTTTATCCATCTATTCTGCTAGCCCCCTGCTGCCACTTCGGATGAACTGTCCTTGCTCCTATCTAAGGACAACATCATTATTTGTGCCCTGGATCCTGTTCTCTATACATACTCAAGGCTATTCATGCTGCAGTTGTCTCTCCTTTTTCCTGCATTATAAATACTCCCTTTCTCAGAAGGCATCCCATCAGTATAAACACATGCTCTGCTAGCTCCTAAGACAGAAGACAGAATCTCACCATTTCTCTGTTCCCCTTTATAGGTCAACTCACATAATGGGTTGTCCATACATCCTCCCCTCCCAGCTCCTCCTGAGTTCCCTCCAGTTAAAGATATATAAATACCACTCCAGTGAATTAGTTCTTATCAAGGTTTTCAACTTCTATATTACCAAGTCCAGAAAACAATTCTAATTTCACCTTACTTCATCATTTCATGTAACTTGTTACTTCATCCACATTAAAATACTTTCTTCACTTGGATTGCAAGATATCTCTCTTTTTTGGTTCCTTCTACCTCACTGTCTTTCCCTTCATAGTTTCTCTTGCTTCTCATCTTCTGTGCCCTGTGTCATGTGGGCACGACATGGGGCTCAGTGTCTATGTCTTTTATCTTCTTTTATCTGTCCTGAGTCCCTAGTCTGTCTCTCTTGATTCCATGACTTTAAATAATATCTGTACTGACTACCCCCAAATATGTCTCCATCCCAGACTTGATATTCAAATTCTAGAGTAGAGTCACTATTCTGAAAAACTCAATGTAAAGAATACAAAGTACTATTGGATTTTATTTTTGCTTTTCATTCTATAAATTAAAGTGTGGGAAAACAACTTTTGCCATACAAGCTATAAAGTGAGTCCCTAAAATATGTCAGTAATGTTTTTGGAGTTTTTAAGGCATTTGAATACTCTGAGAGATAGGAGAGACTGAGTATACTCATAATTAATTCCCAAAGTCTTAAGATTGAATTTAGGTAAACTTGTTTCATTTCTTCCCTCAGAGACTAGGATCGAGTTAATTTTGTCTGGTGGTACTTTATATGCTAAAGGTCTTTTTATTTCTCTGTCCAAACATAGATATGGTCCTTATTTTTGTTTTTTATTTTTTTAGCCAAAATTTTCCCACAGCTCTAAGGGAATGCAGACAAAGAGTGTAAAGTAATTGGGTCAGTAGTTTGAGTAACTTGGGTCAGGTATAGGTACATTAGGTTTAAAACTTGAGCTCCTGAAAATAAATTTTGAAAAATTTGTGTTGGCTCTTGCTCTGCAATGATATTTTCAACTTTATTTATTGACTTCCCATTGAAAAATTTTGTGAGCAGAGAAAAATCATTTACAACTATAACAGCCCTGAAAATCAGGAAATATGGTCAATAATGATCCAGAAATTTGAAGTTATTTGTACTAACCCAGTTAGGATTGGGTTCTTGCAACACAGTGAGAAGAAAACTAAACTAGAAATCATGGTACCTGCCACCAAGAAGTGGCTGTGAATGAATTACTTCTCTCTGGCTTTAGCTTCCTTGTCTAAAAAAACCAATCAGGTTGAACTTATTAGTTTCTAATGGCCCTTTTAGGTACTCACATCCTTTGTCCTGTTTTCCTCTCTATCTTTTTAAAATTTATTTTAAGGTTATTTTTATTTATAAGTTTTGAAAAAATCTATAGTTTTTACATGGGTTACTTGTGCAAAGTTAGATTTAGAAGAATGATAAATACACACAAGGTGACAATGAAACATTTAGACAAAACATTTACAAGCCTTGTCCCACACTGCTACTCAAAAGGTACTATTTAAAAGTAAAACTATCCAAAGAAAGATTGCAAACATTTACTTTAAGATTCTTATATTACTGAAAGGAAAGAAGAAACTAGAGCATGCAGCATTAACTCAGGAATTGTGTGGAAAATAGTTTGCCACAGATATGCTCCTTTCTTTGGGCTAAAACTCTAAAAAATGAGGAGAGATTATACATTTGTCCATCTAAGATTCTCTCTATCTTTATAAAGATGGGTGAGATTGAATGGGAACTTATGCTGTCCTTTTTTTATGTTATAAACTTTTCAGACTTGTGCATGTGACTTCACCTACTTGTAGTAGAAAGCAAACACACTTTCATGTTTTCTGGAGTCTGTTTTTTTTTCTCCTTTCCAGTAACCTTCTGTTTTTATTATGATATGCATCCCTTCTTTTGTAAAATGCCCCATCTCCCTCCCTATCCATGTACTTCTTTTGGTTCTTCCATGTTCTTAAATATTTCCTCTCCTCTTTCATAATGATTATGAAATCAAGTTGCTCCGACCCTAAGAGACTTTTCTTCTGATCATGACTGATTATTCCCAGAGTCAGGCATGTGACCAAAGTGAATCAAAATTTTTTCTATATTTGTTAAAACTGGAGATAAGGGTGGGGGAGAGGCATTTCCTCACTTGTGATGACATTGGGAAAGAGGAAGCAGGTGGCTTCACATTCAATTGTTCTCTGCTGCGTGGAGAAAATTGGTCTAAGAGCATGATGCGACACAATGAGAAGCTAAGGCAAGAGATGAGACAGATGTCCTTGGTAGTGTCTGAGACTAGGGTCAGCAAAATCACTCTACTTCCTGCAGTTACATAAGCCTTCCAATAAATTTCAGTTTTTGCTTAAGTTAGTTTGAGTTTGTCTGTTGCAAACAAGATAATTACTGACTTTTAATTTCATGCCTAGTCAGATATAAAAATTTGTGGTGGACTAGGTAGCCATTTTTTTTTCTTTACCCCTATGCCTTTTTAGGCTCTTAATAATAATTGAGAACATATGGAAGGATTCTGGTAGGAATTAGTACCCATTCCATTAAAAAATGGCTTACTTTTGTTCTTATCCATTCGGTGCCTTTTCTCCCCCTTTTCAGTAATTGTTGTTGGCTCCCTAACTCCAGGAATAAGGACTTGACCCAGGATGCCACAATGCTGTTCTTTATGGCTCTGAGCACAGTGATTAGTCCAAGGAGTGAGCACACAATCCAAGGCACACCAATGAGGCCCTTTCCCTGGATTTTAAACAATTGAACCAGAAGAAATGCCTCTTAGACTCTTGGGCCACAGAATTGCTGTCATATGAGTCTGATGTGTCCATGGCTCTGCTATTCACACACTGTGCTGAAAAGTCCATCTTCAGTGGGAGAGAATTAAGCTGATAGACAGATAGAGACAGAAATTTTGAAAAGGATGATTTTTTATTCTTTGGAACTTCCAGTTCTAGTTATTGTCAGCCAGAGGCCCAGCATTACCACCGGGTTCTTCAGAAGGAGACACTGAGAGGAGGTTTAGCATACTGTATAGTTATAGCAATCAATGCCCATGGATTGTAATTGGGAAGAGCATATATTATATTGCAGGGGAGAGGTCTCTGCAATGTCTTCAATGCAGGGAGGGATACCAGCCCTTAATAAGGGATGTGTGGGCCACCTCTGCAGCCTCCTAAGTTGCACAGCGCTTTGGGGTTTAACATTTTGAGAGTCCTTTGCCCACATGATCCCATCCCACATGAAGAGGTCCCATTGCCCCAATCAGCTTCTGATCTTTATCTACCAGCCTGCCTTGGTTGAGTATTTTTCTTTTCTGGAGTTTGGTCTTTCTATTAAACCAGACCTAGTCCAGACTTTAATTTCTCCTGTTGTAGGAAGTGGAGACTCTTTGTGAAGGACCACAGAGGCCCTCTGGCTTTCACACTTGGTTTTCATTGTCTGTTAATCACCTGCACCTTTCCTATAATTTTTTTCTAATAGAGTGGTTTTCAAAGGAGGTCCCAGGATCAGCAGCATCAGCAACACCTTGGAACTTGTTAAAAATATAAATTCTTTTACCGCAGTTCAGATCTCCTTAATCAAAAAAATTGGGTTGGACCCAGAAATCTGTGTTTACCAATTCCTCCTGGTCATTTTGATTCATGGTAAAAGTTGAGAACTACAGTCTTAGAATATATATCAACATCACTTTGTAATCGCCATTGCATAACATTGTCCTTTTAGTTACAAACTCTCAACACCTCTCAAACACCTGATACATCTTATCAGCTAATACATTCCCTTCCAGTGGGGTACCATCCCAATTCACCATTATTGTGAATTTTAACCATGGGACCTCCATCTTGTGCCTGGAGTCGTCTGGACTCTGCCTACTTAGTGGTTGAGTCCTTTTCTGCCAAAGCTAATTTAAGTGAGAGCTCTACCACTTGGCACTGAATGAATCCTGACCAATATACCTTAAACACCTAAGTGTACCTATGAGGAACGTGTTTTTATTAACTTATCAGTAATAATCATTTAGGAGCACATGATCACTTAGTGCATTGCTGCTTATAAAGTGCTTTCATATGTTACTTCATGTGGTCATAATAATAAAGCTGTGAGAGGAAGGTCAAGGCTCATTCTACTGTAGATGCATATGGCTCTCTAGATCTTTGGATCATATTTAGTTTTTCTTTTATTATGATATGAAATATCATAATGTGAAATAAAGTAGAAACCTGTAATTGTTCACAGTAGTGCAAGATGCTCTCATTCTTTTATTGCCTTTAATTGAAACTTGCCTCTGAAATCTCGAGAGGACTGAAGAGATAAAGACCTGTCCTCTGATGCCCTCAGAGGCCCTTTCTGCAGGATGTGTTGTCACTGAGATGACACTATTCATCTACAAAGCATATGACAGTATTCAATGACATGCTTCTCACATTCTCTCTGGGTGCACATGTAGTTTCCAAATGACACACTTGATTGTATCATTTTGGCAGTGCTCACATTCAGTACCAATCACTAACTAACTTTGATTTATATCAGTTGTTAGGACAGACGAACAGAATTTTTCCATTGTTTCTGTATTTTGCATCTACATTATTAGTTTCTAGTTGTTTAAAACTGAAATTAGTAGTCTTTACTCCTATAGATATTTTGATTGTAGATATTTCAGCCAATTAACGAGAAGACATTTGTTTAAACATGAGACAGAGATTAAGTTAGATATTACAGCAGAGAAAAAAATACATAAGGCACAATCAAAGTCTAAAAACCACTTAGGTGAGTTTCTTAGGTTGGTTTCCCTAGATTTGAATTTCTGTGTAAGTGAGTGATTGTGGGAATGTTCTCAGGAGAACCCTACAAGAGAGAGGGAACTGGGATAGGACAGAGAAGAACATAAAACATGTAGCTTCTGATTGTTCTCATTGCAGAACCCTGGTGAGTAAACCATGAACAAAGTTCAGCCTACACAGAGAAGGGCTGTTTGACCCTTTATACTAGTTAGTCATTGGCTGTGGGTGGCCTCCAAGGAAAGGTGGCATAACACCTTCGACATTTTCAGTGGAGTCAGTTCCCATCAGCCAAGGGCACTCTTCTGGAGAAGATGGCAGGTATGAAACTTTGGCAGCCAACAACTGCAGCAGCTGGGCAGTGGGTGCACCAGCCTGGTAAAAGGGAATCATACAGGGCAGTAAGAGCATCTCATATACAAAAAATAATTACCTGTAATTCTAATAATAATGATGTTAATAATAGCAAACAATTATATAGTGCTTAATATACTAGTATGTCAGACACCATTTTGAGTGTTTCACAGCTTTTGACTCATTTAATCCTCACATACCCCTGTGAGGTACATAATATTATTATCCCCATTTTACAGATGAGGCATCTATGAATGACCATGATCTAGAAATAATGTAGAATGTGAGGGCCAGCAAAACCCAGGTGCCATGGAAAATGTAATCCAGATAATGTGTCCATGGGGAAGAATAGGCAGGACCCGGTGCTAGTCTGAAAGATGTCTTTCCAGATAGATGTGGTTCTGACACAGGTAAGAATTGGGATGTGCACTGATAACAATGAGGATGTTGATAATGACACTCTGCCATTCATTACATACATGTACTAACAGTCTAATTAAATTTACACAGTTACCTGAGATAAGGATTTGGGTTTTAGAGAATTAAAGACTAATAATCTGAGTGTTTTGACCAATTTAATGGCAGTCAGGCAGCTAACTCTCCAGACCAGATCTTTACTGCAGAAATGAAAATGTTTTCAGTTGTTACAACTATAACAACTATAAATAAAAAAAGGTTAAATAAGTTTGAAGAGTGTTGTGGACAGAATTGAGCCCCTGCAAAATTTATGTGTGAAGTCCTAACCCTCAGTGTGATATTTGTCAATAGGGCTTTTAAAGAGGTAATTAAGATTAAGTGAAATAATAAAAGTGGGCTTTGATCTAATATGATTGGCATCCTCATAAGAAGAGGAAGAGACAGCAGGTATGCACACACAGAGAAAAGACCCCGTGAGGACACAGCAAGAATGCAGCCCTGTACAAGCCAAAAACAGAGGCCTCAAGAGAAACCAGTCCTGCTGACATCTCGATCTTGAAATTCTAGTCTCCAGAACTGTGAGAAAATACATTTCTGTTGTTTATACCACACAGTCTGTGGTATTTGTTATGGTAGCCTTAGCTAACTCTCACAAAGAGCAACATTAGACAGAACTAGTGATAGAAACAATTATCATTGAGTATATTGAACACACAATTAAACATCAGAATATAGCTGATCCTACATATATTTTAACCCAATATGCTAACTGTATTAGTTTTCTAGGGCTGTCATAACAAAGTTCCACAGATTGGGTGGCTTAAAAAAAACACACAGGAATTTATTTATATATAATTCTTTTTTTTAAAAATATATTTTATTGATTTTTTACAGAGAGGAAGGGAGAGAGATAGAGAGTTAGAAACATCGATGAGAGAGAAACATCGACCAGCTGCCTCCTGCACTCCTCCTACTGGGGATGTGCCCGCAACCAAGGTACATGCCCTTGCCCGGAATCGAACCTGGGACCTTTCAGTCCGCAGGCCGACGCTCTATCCACTGAGCCAAACCGGTTTGGCTATATATAATTCTTGAGACTAGAAGTTAAAGATCAAGGTGTCAGCAGGGTTAGTTTCTTCTGAGACCCCTCTCTTTGGCTTGCAGAAGGCCATCTTCTCCCTGTGTCTTTACATGGCCTTCCCTCTGTGTATATCTATGTCTAATTTTCCTCTTTTTGTAAGGACACCAGGAATATTAGATTGGGCCCACACTAATGATCTCATGTTAAGTTAATTACTTCTTAAAGACCCTATCTCTAAATACAGTCACATTCAGAGGTAATGGGGGTTAGAACTTCAACATAAGAATTTTAGGGGAAATAATTCAGCCCAAACACTGACCCATTCTGAAAAAATTCAAGGTGCTTTATAGATGCAATATGCCCCTCTTCTGAGAAAATGAGCTGCAGATGTTTTCTTTTGTAGTAGTTATCTTGCTTTTTACCAAGTGATTTTACCAATAAATCCACAGCTGATGACCAGTGCCTGAATCAAAAGGAATGGTGAAGAGGCTGGCCTGCTGTTAGATCTTGCCCTAATAGCATTGCTTTCAATTGAGCAGGGAAAATCAACCCCTAGTATGTTGTCTTTTGGTGGGTCTGAAATTATTACATACAAAGAGATAGAAGAAAGAAAAAGAAGGTAAAGCAGAGACAGAGATGCTGACTCATAGGAGCGATGTATTGATGCAGCTGGGAGCCACAAATGCCTTCTGTGCTGAAACTTGCCTCTTTGTCCTCCAATCCACTTCCTCTGCCTCGATCTGTATCACTAACTTCTGGTTATGCTAAGCCAATGGAAGTCACTAGGAATAGACTTGACTGCAACAAGAAAGAAAAAACAGGGTATTTTCTCTACTTTTCCTGCTTTGGTGTCTCAGGCAGAGGTTATATTATCTTCATGATTCCAGCTCTGCCTGAAAGTACATCCTTCAATAGTCCCAGCTTCTACCAGGCAGGCCCACCATGGTTCCATTTTTCTCCACGTGACTATGCTTCGTGGATTCTAGTAACATCTCTCTTTGTCTCACCAGCAGTCAGAGTAATGGCAGGTTATTGCTGTTTTTAAAGGGTTCCATCATCCCTTCTTGGGCTTTTTACCTCTTTTCTCATATGTGAAATTGGTTCATCTGCTAAATTCCATTTACTTGAAATGCCCAGAGTAATTTCTGTATTTATGACTGGACTATGATTCTATCCTTGCCTAAGGAGATGAATTCTAGAATTGTCATTGCACCATCAATTCTATCCTTAAAAAAATTATGAATAGCATTTTGGTTTCAATCTTTGGTGTACATTGCATAGTTTTTGGAGTTTTTTCCCTTTCCATATGGCCTTGTAATATACTAGAGGCCCAGCGCATGAAATTTGTGTGCGGGTATGGTCCCTAGGCCTGACCTACGATCAGGGCCACCTTCCTCAGCTGCCCGCAGCTGGCCCCATCCCCCACTACCACCCACCCCCAGTTCCCCATTCACCATCAGGTGATTGGTGCCTGACTGCCAGGGGAAGAGATCAAGAGGTGGTCAGTGCACCTCATAGTGACTGGTCCAGCGGTTGTTCTGGTCATTCTGCTGTTAGGACTAATTTGCATATTACCATATTATTATATAGGATATCCATCATTTTAGATAGTATGGACATAGCTCTGGGTCTTGCAACTTGAAAGAGTCCAGCATCACCCAGGCAATGACCTATAGGGTTACAACACTCTTATCAAAAAGGCAAATAATTTAATCAGATTTTCACAAAAAGACATAGGGTAAGGACAGATCCTAATAGCAATCTTCTTAACATTTACTTGGATGTTTATCTAATTTACCTATTTACCATCAGGAATTCTCACAATGGGCACTAGTGGGAAGAACACACTGGTTGAAATAAGGATGTACTTCATAGCTACTATAACATTTTTTTAAAATTATATATTTTTTATTTATTTGATCAATAAATATCAATCTCATTTTTAAATTATCTACATTCCTACAAGAACCTCAAAATTAGCCTCCCAATATTGTTACATCAAAACCATGGTGGTGGTGGGGGGGAATTTTGAATAGCAGCCTGATCTAATGGGTGGGGACATGGGAAACAAAGGACAAAGGCACCTACAATTTTAAAAAGCTCTATAGAGGATTCAATACATATCCGATGTTGAGAAAAACTATAAATTGTTAGATGATACACAGTTTCCAACATTTGTTTTTCAATCATCAACTAGCTATATGCTGGATTCTTCATGTTCTAAGTTGACACATGATATTAAAATCATATTTAGAAAAACAAATATGATTTGGCATCATTTCAAATTAAATTTATATGAAGGAATTTTCCAAGTTAAATCAACTTAAAGGAATTTAGCATGTTCTGTGGGGTGTCAATGGATAGAACTTGATACCCCAATGCTAGGACAAAGTCAAGTCAAGGGGAAGATGGCTGAGTAAGTCCTAGACTATGACATGCCACAGACATTAGTCCTGAGTTTTCCAGGCAGTTACAGTGGTGCCATTTAGAAAACATCCTCATTAAATCAAATGATAGGAGTTTCCTTCTGATAGTCTGAAGTATTGCTCACTGACAGGCTTTAAAGTAATGCTTCTTGTAACACAACTCTGCCGGGAGGAACCAGGACAGCCCAAGCCATCTGCTGTACATCATGGTGAGTAGAGTGACAAAAATTCAGTTGGACAGGAGAGCTATCTTAGAGGCAGCCAACGCTCTGGTGGAAGAAGAGTGAGTTTTGAGTAAGAGGAATTAATAAATCTTCCACCCTAGTTGGTTTGCCTCAGTGGATAGAGCATCGACCTGTGGACTGAAGGGTCCTGTGTTCGATTCTGGTCAAGGGCATGTACCTTGATTGCAGGTTCCCCAGCTCTGGTCACGGTGCATGCAAGAGGCAACCAATCATTGTGTCTTTCTCACATGGATGTTTCTCTCTGTCTCTCCCACTCTCTCTCCCTAAAAATCAATGGAAAAATATTCTCGGGTGAGAATTAACAACAACAACAAAATCTTCCTAGGTATGGGGTAGATAAGAAGAAGAGGGTTGACTCACTGAAAAAGAGCCTTGGATTTGTACTGAGGGAAGATCAGCTTGAGCTCACCTACTCTCAGTTTTGGGGAGGTGTGGCAAACCTGGAGTGAGGTAAGGATGTGAGTCCTGGTTAAGAGATTGCTTACACAACGAACCTGAAAGCTTCCTGGAAACAGCCCATTCTAAGGGAAAGTGAGAATCAAGAGGCCACAGGGTCTTTTCTCCATGTGCCATTTCCCTGTGATAATGGCTTTAGGATGGGTTTTCACATCAAGCCAGACCATTGATGTCTTTGGGAAAAGAAACAGCCATGGAATGGTGGAGCTGGAGCTTCCACATAGGCAGGAGTGTGAGCCTGAGAGTTTCACAAAGATTCAGGAGCCTCCTACTTCCTTACTGTGGTCATTTTCAGTCAATGCTTCTTTCTTACAGAAGGAAAAATACAAAATCATGAAAAAAGTCCAGGTATTTTACTTAAATGATAAGTGATTTAAGTGATCTGTGATGTTATTTATTTCAATATTAATGGCATCATGGCAATTAAATAGATAGTATTTTAGTAACTTATTTGGAATAGATATTTGTCCAATTATTTTCTTTTTTTTTTAAATATATTTTATTGATTTTTTACAGAGAGGAAGGAGAGGGATAGAGAGTTAGAAACATCGATGAGAGAGAAACATCGATCAGCTGCCTCCTGCACGCCCCCCAGTGGGGATGTGCCTGCAACCAAGGTACATGCCCTTGACCGGAATCGAACCCGGGACCCTTGAGTCCGCAGGCCGACGCTCTATCCACTGAGCCAAACCGGTTCTGGCAATTATTTTCTTAATATTTTCTATTTAGGGGATAAGGCTAGTAAGACAAATCATTTAATGTTGATGAGCAAAGTAAGGGGACTCTGTAGTTTATTTTTTGAAGTTTAATGCTTTCAATGAAAGGACCTCAAGGCATATGCTTCTTTGAGATAAAATACATTTGCATCACAGTCTTTCCCCTCACACCATGGGTCTTTGCCTTCACTCCCTCAGATGTTGGCTCAGAGGCATGTCTTATCTCTTCCTAACATGCAACCTGCCACGTTATATTTCTAAATAAATGAAACCTTGTTTAAATAGCAAATAAATATAATGATCACCTCACCTGTTTAAATGACTGCATGGGTATGCTTTGGTCATGGTCATTAAAAATGTGTTTACTTGGCAAGTTCTCCTGCTGTATGAATTACTCTATAAGCATTCTCCACAATGGCCTTTAGGAGATGGAAATATAGTTAAGTAACTACTTCCACATGTATTTTAAAATTAAAGGTGGCAGTTTAATACAAATAGGTTTTGGAGTTAGAGCTTAATTCTAATTGTAGGTTTTCCATTCATTTCTTTTGTGAACTTGGGCAAGATATTTGACCTTGCTATGGCCTTAGATGCTACATCTATAAAATAAGAATAAAATCCACTTCATTAAGTTATATTGAGAAAGAGATGCTATATGAAAACACCTCTCAGAATATTTAGTAGAAAAAAGGAACAACATAATGTTTTGCTGCTTTTAGTGCTTTTATTTTCTTACTAGAGGCCTGGTGCATGAAAATTCATGCACTGGAGGGGGGATCCCTCTGCCCGGCCTGCCCTCTCTCACAGTCCGGAAGCCCTCAGGGGCAGGAGGCAACCCAGAGATCAGGTGAAGGAGATGCCCCATCACACCTCTGCTGCTGCCACTGCCAGCAATGCAAGCCTTGGCCAGCCCTGGTTACTTGAGCCTTGGGTGGCCCTGGGTGGCTGGGCAGCCACCATCTGAGGCTTGCCTTTGCCTTGGGCTGGCCCTAGGCAGCTGGGGGGCTGAGGGGACTGGGTGCCACCATCTTGTGGCTGTGGGTGCTGCCATCTTTAAAGGTGGAACAGTCAATTAGCATATTCCCTCCTTATTGGCTGTGGGTGCCACCATCTTTGCGATGGCATGAGGGTCAATTAGCATATTCCCTCCTTATTGGCTGTGGGCACCACCATCTTTGCGATGGCATGAGGGTCAATTAGCATATTCCCTCTTTATTAGGATTTTTAATTCTTCTACTTTAAAAATTCATTGGTTGTATTGCATTTTATTATGTAGAGGTTTAAAGCTGACTGTGTTAGTATCTTCTAAGAGTGAGTCAAATGTACATTTTCTTAAGATAACAAAGAAACTTGAGTGAGAATACAACCATGAAGCTGATGGGTTGGGGTAAGTCATCTTAACTCTGCTGATTTTTCTTTAGCCTTTTTGATCACTTAGCATCACCTTCCATTTTAATTTTAAAATTTTCAAATGTTGTCAAGATAAGCATTTTCAAGCTCTGTAGAAAATAGTTCAGAATTTATATCCTAGAAAGGACTAATCGGATTGCAACATTCTGAATATTTGCAAAAACAGTTTGACAAGTTCAGTTTAAAGAGAAAGGGGCGTAAGTAATGGGCATAAAAAGAGCCAACCCTTGTGGGCATGAATTCAAGCTGCTTGCATTTTTTTTCAGAATGACTAGCTTGCAGTTTTAAAGGACCCATGTAAAGAACACATTTTATGGAGGATAACACCATTATGACATTACTGTGGCTAGCAAGGTCTGCTGGGATGCAGCTAGGATGCAGAAAACATGTTCCTGGACTTCATTTTTTCTAAACAGGGGCATGCTTTGAACAGAATACCTGTCATATCATTTCATCGATTTAAAAAGAAACCGGTTTAGAAGCTAAGTGTTATCATAAAAGGATTTGCATTTTGGAGTCAGATATTCCTGAGGTCCTATTCCAGCTGGATACATTGGAGGAAGTCATGCATTCATCTGTGCCTCGGTATTTGAAAACTGGGACAGTGCCATCAATTGGCTGCTGATTGTGAGAATTTAAATGACATAATGCATGTAGAAGTACCTGCATGTACTACATTCTCAAAAGAGTCACTGCTCTGTTTTAAAATTACTAATGACATTACTTATAATTTTCATGGTTAAAACAACCAAACCTAAGAGGCCAAGGAGATTTGGAAACCTCAGAGTTCTCATAAAGAAACCTTTTAAGGACTTCTGTGAAATAATATCATGAACATATGGAGATTTCCAACTTGAACACACTGTGGCCTCAGGATTAAGATTAAAATTACTGACTTTTACCCACCCTGGAAAATTTGACAGGAGTTCAACACATTTGACCTCTCACAACCTTGCCTTAGTTTGCCAAAACCAAGGAGCCAGGAAATGTTAGATGCAGAAATTTCTCTGCTTCCAAGACTTCAGAATTCATCTGATTTAGAGTTCAGGGTTATACATACAGTTGACCTATTGTGAGAGAAACCATGGAAGCTTCTCAACTGTGATGGTTTTTTCTTCATTTACATTTCTGGTGGCACTTCTTAGAGGTTAAATCACTAGCTCAACCAAAGCACTTTCTTCAGCATTACTCCTTAGCTCATTCCCAAAGTTATGCTACAGTTGGATGAGGTTCAATTGCTTCTGAGAGACTGTTGTTTGACATTTAGATTCCATTCACATGAGTTTATCCTTCATAACTCATAGATAATCATTAATAATAAATGCTGTCATGAGTATGTTATGTGAAAAGTAATTTTTAAGAGGCTGAACTTCTAAGGCAAGACGTATTAGGCTGTGGTTAGACATTTAAGTTATAAGGAAACTTATTGCCTCTCTGAATTATGCTCAATTTATTACTGTCTTTCTGATGAGCCTTCTCATCTTAATGAAGTTGTATAATAAAATTATAGGCTTAAAACATGTCATAACTGAGAGTTCATTATTATACTGATAAGATAACTGATAGAAATATTTTTTTTGAAAAGTGATTTTTCAAAACATACATATTCCATGTAAAAGAATAAGACTTGTTAACATAGGAAAGGATACTTGTGGTGCAGGCTAAATTTAAGAATAGAAAACTAAGTTGCTTATGTGTGGGCTGAATGTTGGACAATTGAGAAAAGTCTGATTTTCTGAAAAAATATTTTTGATTTCAACAAATTGAGATTCAACTCTACCTTTTACTAGTTATGTGACTCAGTTACTTAACTTTACAAAACCTGAGCACCTTTATCTTATAAATGAAAATAATATTATTACCATATAGGAATGTTGTAAGTATTGTAGTAAACATGCAAAACACAAAAGGACACCTAAAAGATGGTATAGTCTCAATAAATGATAATTGTAACTACTCAGAACCAAAAACAGTGTGGATCTGAAACATCCACAAAAACTATGCTCTTTGAAAGACAGGCAGAGTAATAGACCAATCTTAGCAAATTTGAAAGCTTCTGCTTCTTATTTGTCTAATCTTGAACAAATTATATAATCATTCAAAGCTCCAGATTTTACATCTGTAAATGGTGATTATAGTGGTATTTCTAAAAGTTGTTGTGAGGACTATGTGAAGCAACTCATAAAAATTGCTTAGCTCAATGCCAGGCATCCACTTAGAACTTCCTCAGACTCCGTCTGTTTGTATATCTACAGTTTTATGCACTCCCATTTGTTTACATTTTATTTTGTTTCCCTTACCTGAGAGGACATATTCAAAAAATATTACTGAGAGTGATGTCAAAGAGTTTACTGCCTATGTTTTCTTCTAGGAGTTTTATGGTTTTGGGTCTTATATTTAAGTCTTTAATCTATTTTGAGTTTATTCTTGTTTGTGGTGTAAGAAACTATCCAGGTTCGTTCTTTTGGATGTGTGTGTTTATTTTTCCCAACACCATTTATTGAAGAGATTGTCTTTATCCCACTGTATATTATTGCCTGCTTTATCAGAGATTAATTAACTATTTAGACATGGATTTTCTTTTTTTTCTATTTATGTATGTGTCTGTTTTTATGCCAGACCATGCTGTTTTGATTACTATAGCCTTGTATTATAGTTTGATATCAGGTTGCATGGTACCTCCTACTTTGTTCTTCTTCCTCAAGATTGTTGTGGCTATTCAGATTCTTTTGTGGTTCCATATAAATGTTGGATTATTTGTTCTAGCTCTGAAAAATGACATTGATATTTTGATAGGGATTGCATTGGATTTTTAGATTGCTTTGGATCATATAGACATCTTAACAATGCTAGTTCTTCCTATCCATGAGCACTGTGTATACTTCAATTTATTTGTATCTTTTAAAATTTCTTTCTACAATGTCTTACAGTTTTCTGAGTATAGGTCTTTTCCCTACTTAGTTAAATTTATTCCTAGGTATTTTATTCTTTTTGATGCCATTGTAAATGAGATTGTTTTCTTAATTTCTCTTTCCAATAGTTTGTTATGGTGTATAAAAATGCAACTGATTTCTGAATATTAATTTGTATATTTCAACCTTATTGAATTCATTTATTAATTCCAATAGTTTTCTGGTGGATTTTTTAGGGTTCTCTATGTAGCATAATGTCACCTGCAAATGACAGTTACACTTCTTCCTTTCCAACTTAGATGCCCACTCTTTCTTTCTTCCTTCTCTCCTTCCTTCTCTCCTTCCTTCCTTCCTTCCTTCCTTCCTTCCTTCCTTCCTTCCTTCCTTCCTTCCTTCCTTCCTTCCTTCCTTCCTTCCTTCCTCCCTCCCTCCCTCCCTCCTTCCCTCCCTTCCTTTTTCCTCCCTTCTTCTTCTTCTTCTTCTTCTTCTTCTTCTTCTTCTTCTTCTTCTTCTTCTTCTCCTTCTTCTTCTTTGTATGATTGCTGTGGCTAGGTCTTCCAATACCATATTCAATAGAAGTGGTAAAAATGGAGATCTTTGTCTTGCTCCTGATCTTAAAGAAAAAGCTATTAGCTTTTCCACATTGGGTATGATGTTAGCTGTGGGTTTGTTATATATGGCCTTTATTATGTTCAGGTATGTTCCCTTTAACTGCACTTTACTAAGTTTTTATCATAAATGAATGTTGGATGTTGTCATTTTTTTGCATCTATTAATATGATAATATGATTTTTATCCTTCATTTTGTTTACATGGTGTATCACATTAGTTGATTTGTGAATACTGTACCAACCTTGCATCCCAGAAATAAATCTCAATTGATCATGGTGTGTGATCAATTAATCTCTCCTCTTCAATATTTTGAAATAGTTTGAGAATGATAGGTATTAATTATTTGAATGTTTGGTAAAATTTACCTGAGAAGCCATCTGGTCCAGGGCTTTTGTTTGTTAGTTGTTTTTTTTTATTATTATTACTGATTTGATATTCTTGGTAGTTATCAGTCTGTTCGCGTTTTCTGTTTCTTCTGGTTTCAGTAACGGAAATTGTATATTTCTAGATATTTATTCATTTCTCTCCAATTTGTTGGTATATAATTGTTTGTAGTATTTACTTGTAATCCATTATATTTCTGTGTTATCAGTTGTCACTTTTGTTTCTGATTTTATGCATTTTCCCTCCCCCCAACTCTTTCTCTCTCTTTTGATGAGTATTTATCAATTTTGTTTATCTTTTCTCTTTTTAAAATATATTTTATTGATTTTTTACAGAGAGGAAGGGAGAAGGATAGAGAGTTAGAAACATCGATGAGAGAGAAACATTGATCAGCTGCCCCCTGCACACCCCTTCCTGGGAATGTGCCCACAACCAACGTACATGCCCTTGACCAGAATCGAACTTGGGACCCTTCAGTCCGCAGGCCAATGCTCTATCCACTGAGCCAAACCGGTTAGGGCTTGTTTATCTTTTCAAAGAACCAGCTCTTGGTTTCATTGATCTTTTCTATTTCATTTATTTCTGTTATGATCTTTATTATGTCCTTTCTCCCTACTCACTTTGAGCTCTGTTCATTCTTTTTTTATCTAGTTCCTTTAGGTGTAAGGTTAGGTTATTTATTTGGAATTTTTCTTTTTTTCTTGAGGTAGGCCTGTATTGCTTTTCTGTTCTTTTTTATTCTCTTACATATTAATAATTTTCTAAAGTGTTGTGTTTGGATTCTTTTCTCTTTATTTCTTGTTTATCTCATTGATTTTTGGTCTTGGTTATCAATGTGTTTCCTATATATCAAGCTATATTTATAGCGGTCTCTTTTAAGTTGATGGTTGTTTAAATTTAAACGCATTCCAAAATCATTACCATTTTTATTTACCTCTTTCATATTTATGTCATTATTTGTTACTTCTTTTGGGTGTGCCTCTTAATTTATTGTTTTAATACACATGATCTTCTTACTTTTGCCCTTTAAACTTTGTGCTAGCATTACATTTGGTTGATCCACTGCTTTTATTGTATGTTTGCTTTATCAGTTAGAATTTTTTCTTTCTTATTCATATTTTTTATCTTTTCTTTTTAAAAGCAGTTCCTTTAACATTTCTTGCAATAATGTTTTGATGGTAATAAACTCCTTTAGTTTTTTTTCTTGTCTGGAAATATCTTTATCTCCTTCTCAATTCTAAATATTAGTCTCCCTGGGTAGAGCAATCTTGCTTGTAGGCCCTTGCTTTTCATCACTTTGAATATTTTGTGCCTATCTCTTCTAGCATGAAAAGTTTCTGTTCAGAAATCAGATGACAGTCTTATGGGAGTTTCCCTATATATAACTAACTGCTTTTGTCTTGTTATTTTCAAGATTCTCTCTTTGCCTTTAACCCTTGGAATTTTAATTATGATGTATCTTGATGTGGGCCTTTTCATCTTATTTGGGACTCTGTGCTTCCTGTACTTGTATGTCTATTTCCTTTGCCAGGTTAGGGAAGTTTTCCATCATTTCTTCAAATAGGTTTTCAATCCCTTGCTCTCTCTTCTCACCTTCTGATACCTCTAAGATGAAAATGTTTGCACACAATGTAGCCCCAGAGGTTCCTTAAATGTTCCTCATTAAACTTTTCTTTCTGTTCTGAGTATTTTCTGCTTCTTTGTCTTTCAGATAGCTGATTTGATCCTCTACTTCACCTAATCTGCTGATTCCTTCTATTATATTCTTTATTTACTGCATTTTTAATTTCTGAATGGTTCTATTTCATATTTTCTATCTCCATTTTTATGTTTAAAATCTTTTTGTTGAAGTTCACACTGAGCATCCTTATAACCAGTCTTATAACCAGTGTTTTGAACTCTACATCTAGTAGATTTCTTGTCTCTATTTTGTTTAGTTCTTTTTCTTTTTTGGGGGTGGGGGTGGGGTGTCTTGTTCTGTTCTTTCATTTGGGACATGTTTCTTTGCCTCCTCATTCTGACTGACTTCTAGTGTTTATTTCTATGTATTAAGTAGAGCTGATACATCTCCTGGTCATTGCAGAGTGGCTTTATGTGGTAGGTGTCCCGAGGTGCCCAGTGGTGCAGTCTCCCCGGTTACCAGATCCTGATGCTCTAGAGGTGTCCCTTGTGTGTTGTATGTACCCTCCTGTTGCAGTTAAGCTTGATTGCTATTGGGACATCAGTGTGTGGGATTGACTCTTCAGGCTGACTGGCTATGAGAATGGTCATGATTATGGCGGAGGAGCTGTTGTATGGGGGCTGACTCCACAGAGTGCGATTCACTTTTGTGGGGCTCTGGAGCTTGCCATGTCTGCCTTTTGGATGTGTGGTTTGCCGAGCAGGTTAGGTTGTGCTCTGGTATAGTTTGAAGTAGGCCACTGGATTTATTGGATCTGGGGCCTCTTAGAAGGGGCTCTGGTGTAGACCAATGTCAGCCACTGCCTGTACCCAATTGGGCAACCTGGTAAAAGCTACAAAGTGATCTTCAGTAGGTTGTCACCTGTCATGGGTCTGGAAGCTCCTGGGAAAATCTAAGCTATGAACTGAGGCTGCTGCCACTAGTTCCAGGGTTGGGGCTGCTTAGCAAGAGGTATGGGCTATGCCAAGAACAGACACTGCTTGTTTCGGGTTTTTGAACCTTTGAGAGATTTTAGGAAAGTCCACAGCATGAGCTGAGACATGCCATTTGTGTTGAAAAGTCACTGGAAAAGTTATGGCTAGGAGCTTGACTGGGTTGATTTTCCGAGAATCAGCAGGTCTGGGTGAACATTGTTAGCCAAGTTAATAGCTCAGATTTGGTGCCCACCTGCACCTGCTGGGTGGGTGGAGGGAGCACTCGGCAAAGGAACAATGGTGTCTGATAGCACTTCTGTCCCCAAGAAAGAGCTGGAGACTTGTATAATTTAAATCCTGATGAGCATTAGGCAGTAAAGAGGAGCATTTGAAATTGCAGGAAAGAAGCAGGGAATTCATCAGTAAAGTCTCTGAGAGAGAGTCAATAAGTTGATGGGATTTAAAACAGAGACAGATGCACTGATCTTTCAGAATAATTGAGACCCTAATTGTATTGAAAGAAAAGAGGGAGTGTGATGGGTTTGGATACTGTTAGGTGTGTAGGCTGGTGGCAGGAACTTGAGTGGGTTTCCAGCTGATGTATTTCATCATTTCTGCAGGATGGGAATTGAGGTCATCTACAGGGAGGGAAGGGAAGAGTGGTAAGTTAGAGGTTTCAAGAGAATTGAGAAGATTTACAACAGCTTTGTGGAGAAGACAGAAAGCTGACTAGGGAAACAAAGTTTGTTGAGCAATTCTTATTTTTTATTTGGGGAAACTAAGACATAGAGAGGTTATACAAGTTGCTCAATATCTCTCAAACATAGAGAATAATTGGGCCTCGAAACTTTCTGATTCCAAGGCCACAGTTCTTAACACCGCCAATAAATTGGCCCACCTCACACGTTATCTATGCTTCTTTTGACACTTTTCACCTCTATATTTTATCATATTTATTCATATAAAGCTTTGTTTCTCTTAGTAATTTCCAGGGTTCAGGATTTATCCCCTAATTCATTATTGTATTCCTGCACACAGATGAGGCTCAGTGAATATATGTTGAGAGAGCGAATGGCTGAATAAAGAAAGGAAAGATGTCTGAGGCACAGGAGAAACCCTTTCTCTTTCTTGGGTTCACCTTCCTTATTCATAGGCATGATCGGCTCCATTTCTTGTACACATTTCTGGCTTAGACATAGCTGGAGCCTCTTCCTATTATAATTATGACTTCAAGAGGCATCATTTAAAATCATGTGAAGCAGTGCAGTGTGAAAAAGAAGGGTTGCTATTTTTTAGACATTCTTTTCTTTTTAAAACTTATTTTATTATTTTATTTTGTTTAGTATAGATATGGACTAAAAGCTGACACTTGGGAGGTTCCCCTTTCCCCCATGTAACTGATATCACAGAGTTTATGTCCTTATCTTTCATTCTCAAGGATATAAACAAACATTGGTTTTGGCCAAAGCCCTGACCTTGTGGGTGACTAAGGCCCCCTGGAGTTAAATTCTAACTAAGATTTTCCTCCTGGGACTCAAATTCTATCATTTTGTGCTATATTTACCAATGATGTTACACTTTATCTTTCTCTTAGCAAATATTTAATTTGTTGAGAAAAACATGTAATGAATGCATTACTCATAAGTTTCCATATTTCCCAAAGATTGTGGCAAGGGGCTGAGATGGAACTTCTGGGGTCCTATTAAGACAAGTGAAATAAAGCCAAGTGTTAAACTTTAGTGAATTTAAAGGTGGAAGAGATGGGTGTTGTACAGAGGCTAACAGAAATATGCTACATGATTTCATATGGCCAATTGATCAGTCACCAGTCTTCTTTTGCAAAGATGTGCTTAGCTTTTATTTTTTTATTTTTTAAATATATATTTTATTGATTTTTTACAGAGAGGAGGGGAGAAGGAGAGGGATAGAGAGTTAGAAACATCGATGAGAGAGAGACATCGATTCAGCTGCCTCCTACACACCCCCTACTTGGGATGTGCCCGCAACCAAGGTACATGCCCTTGACCGGAATCAAACCCGGGACCCTTCAGTCCGCAGGCCGACGCTCTATCCACTAAGCCAAACCGGTCAGGGCTGTGCTTAGCTTTTAAATCAAATGGTTTAAGACCGAGGTTGGCAAACTGCGGCTCACGAGCCACATGCGGCTCTTTGCCCCCTTGAGTGTGGCTCTTCCACAAAATACCACGTGTGGGTGCACTTACAGTGCGATAGAAACTTCGTGGCCCATGCACAGAAGTCGGTTTTCGGCCTGGGCGAGTCTATTTTGAAGAAATACTGTTGATATTTGGCTCTGTTGACTAATGAGTTTGCCAACCACTGGTAAGAGATAAGCATCTAGAAATCAAGAAAATGTATTTTATCCACTGAAAATTTGCGGAGCTCAATTCTTTTTTCTAATTTCATTCTCTGTTTAATTAATCTTTTAGCTGCCAGTGGATAAATCTAAGGATTGACTGAAATTTTGCATCATCTTATTTGTGTGCTGATGTTTAAGCTTCTGAACTGAAGCACCTTGGAGAGGATAAAACACCTTTGGGCACTGATGGTTTTGAGATTACTGAAACACAGTATGTTAGAAGACTGAACAAGGCTGTTTAAAGAAGAGTTTTTATTGATAAGCACTCTTCAAAACTTGTTATTTGTATTGCAAGCTGAAATCTGACCATAAAAGCAATACTCTTGATTTCCCAAGTGACCTTATAAAAGGGTTTGGGCTAACTTTCTCTAATTCTGAAATCCAAAGAAAATAAATTTTATCCAGATGTTGGGCTTGGAGATTCGTGTTGCATTACAAACAAAACGGGATATTTGTTTTTGGAAAATCTTACTACTGTATATAATTTAAAGTAAAGGTTACATGTGTTTCTTCATTCTTGTCACAGCTTCTAGTTCTTAGCCTCTGAAAGCCACTTTCCTACTTCTGAGTCTCCAGCATTTCTGTGTTTGTCGACAATGCACATGATTAAAATGATATTTTCATATTTCAATGTAGTTGGAGCTCCTTAAAGCAGAGGGTTGTAAGTGCAAAAAAAGATATGCAGTTCCCTAATGGCTTATTACCATCACATTTGCAATTCAGATCAGCTTTAAATTGACTGAAATTTTTAAACACATAGCAGGCAGTTTAAACTAATGATTGTCTGGAGGTTCACATCTGACATGAACTAAGCTTCTGTTCAAAACAAATTGCAAATAATTCCTCCCTTAGAGTCAAAATGTCATTTTAAAAACTCTGTGTTATTGCTAGATTTTTGTCACTTACATACAAAAAAAAATCTGCTTTGTAGTGAGCGTTCTACCTTTGAAAGGACTGACACCATTTCCCTATTTAAAAAAAATAACACAACATGTAACTACATATATGGCTCTCCATCAGTTTCACTGGGAATCAACCCCCCTCTCCCCCTTCTTCCCCTTCAAAAATCCTAATTGTAAAGTAAAACACCCTTGGGGCAGTAGAAGCCCAAGTTGCTTAGCAACCCTCAGCAGGTAGCTGGGATGCAGCTGCAGCTGTCCTGATTCTTTCCTAAGAACCTTCTTATTACTGTTTGTGTTAATCTTTAACCAGGCTTTTAAACCACAGTCTTTCTCTCCATTCTCTTGTTAGATTGCAGGGGCCTACTCAAATGTTGTCCCAGAGGTAATGGTCTTAAGGGTGGCTATTGAATGTTTGGAGAGTGATAAGCACTGGAAGGGATTAGAATGCATGTTCCAACTAACCTTATTTTACATCCTTGAAAAATATCATGAAAATTGTACCCTAATAGGAACAATGGTTGGTGTTGACACACAGCTGTAACCCTGCTTTTGCTCCCAGCTTGTAAATATGATGAGGCCACCTCACTATAATTCTTCCTTTTAAAAGGCCCACATTCTCCAACAAAGACCACTTAAGGAATCCATTTAGAATTTGTAGATAGCCTTAGCCTAATTCTGAAGTCTCTTGGTTTCATTATAGGAGAGCTAGGTATGGATGGATAGATATAAAGACAGATTTAATAGGGGCTTGAGAGAGTCTCTCTCTTTAAAGAAGTGTTTCTGCCTCTATTGGGAGCTTCCTAACAATCCAAAAACTCTGTTTGGATCTGAAGTTGAGCAATTCTTTGAAGATAAAACAGTGTTATGTGTGACAAGAGAGGCACATTTACTTTTAATAGTGTAGAGACTTTTACTTTTCATTTCCTCTGTTGTGAGGTTTGGCTAAATTTCAGAGACTGCTCACAATTATTAACCAATGGGGGTAGGCTCATAAAACATTTAAAAATAAAGCTATCTCTATATTCCTATAACAAAACACAAGGCAAAGTGAAGTGACACAGCTTCCCTGAGGTCTTTTCACTCCCTTCCTTCAGTAAATTTTAAAAAAATCATCACAGATGATTCACTCCCAGGACCTACATTCTGTGTCATTTAAAAGGAATTCAGGTCTTTTCTCATCATAACATGTGGTTATAGACCTCGTGCTATTATGCAATATAATATGTGCTTAATAATACTGATTAACTGGCTTGGAAATTGGAGAAAGGTCAGAGCATATGAGGAGATAACGTTTTCATATTTTCTGGTTCTAAATGAAGTTAATCTATGTAGAGATAGAATCTTCCAATTTTGGATTAAACACACACACACACACACACACACACACACGACAATAGTCTCCTGATTTCTGAATTTCATTGATGTTCTCTCTTTTTGTTTGAGGCTATTTAAAAATATTTTTATCTTAATTAAAAAATAAAAAAGTATGGCTTCCTCCAAAAAGTTGATAGTATCTACTATCTATTGGGATGTATGTAAACTAGTTCATTTTTCCTCCCTCTGATCCCACTAAACATCAAACACAAGGAATGCACATTATGTTTCTGATGGGGGAACTGAGTCATGGATATTTTTACCCAGTTTTTAAGCTGCCATATTTGGATGCCCTGATTGTCCCATGATATCAGATAAACCCTCCCATTGTAAAGTGGTACTCAGGTTTCCACTGATATTATCTTTGCATTTAATAGACTAGCTAATTTTTCTTTCCAAGAAACCTTAAGGTTTAGAAACAATAAACCTCTGTTTATTTTGATGCCTCCTATTTAAACTCCAACCTCTGTCTTTTATCTTTCTCTTGTGCTAAGATAAATTATTTTGTTACATGAATGATTGTCAATTTAATTCTGAATACAGCTGGTGTTGATAAGGATTTTGCTTATGAAAATACCTTTGTGGAATCTTCAACACAACTTAAAAAATAAATTCCTTGATGAACCTAGAAGAAAATTCAGAAAGAAGTATCTATTAATAATCATGTTGATAGATTTCATCCTATTAAATCAAATCTTTGTTTGCCAGATAATTCATCAAATGTTAGTAGAAGAGCATGCCAGTTTAGAAAAGGGCAATTTAAAACAATGTACTTGTGCCTAGATTATGGGATTGGGTTTAGCCTTTGTCTCAGCAGGCAGTGGGAACACAGGCCTCACACCTATAAACAGAAGGAACCATGTTCCTGTTATCTCCTGTTGGTAATCTGTGTGTACCCAGGGCAGGCAGCTCTTTGTAGTTCACACCCCTTCTCCATTATGCGCAGAATCTGTGGCCTCAACACCATCAATCCACATGCCAGAAGGACAACCCCAGCCCTGTGGAGTTTACCATGTTGGGGTGACTCATTGTGGGCTCTCTGGCATCCATTGAGATTCATTATCCTATCTAATAAAGAGGGAATATGCTAATTGACCCACACACGGTCGCAAAGATGGCAGCACCCACAGCCAATAAGGAGGGAATATGCTAATTGACTGCCCCACCCTCAAAGATGGCAGCACCCTCAGCCAATAAGGAGGGAATATGCTAATTGACTACCACACCCTCAAAGATGGCGGTGCCCACAACCACAAGATGGCAGTGCCCAGTCCCCTCAGCCCCCAGCACCCAGGGCCAGCCCAAGGCGCAGGCAAGCCTTGACCCCTCAGCCCCCCAGCACCCAGGGCCAGCCCGAGGTGCAGGCAAGCCTTAGATGGTGGCTGCCCAGCTGCTCAGGGCCTCCTGAGGCTCAGGCAACCAGGGCCAGCCGAGGCTTGCGCTGCTGGCAGTGGCAGCAGCAGAGGTGTGATGGGGCATCTTCTTCCCCTGATCTCCAGGTTGCCTCCTGCCCCTGAGGGCTCCCGGACTGTGAGAGGGGGCAGGCTGGGCTGAGGGACCCCCCTCCTCCAGTGCATGAATTTTCATGCACCAGGCCTCTAATTAGATATGGAAATACATTTTCAACATTTCTGTTACTCCCATATTTTAAAAATATATTTTTATTTCAGAGAGGAAGGAAGGGGGAGAGAGAGAGAGAAACATCAATGATAAGAGAGAATCATTGATCTCCTGCCTCCTAAATGCCCCCCACTGGGGATTGAGCCTGAAACCAGGGCATGTGCCCTGACTGGGAAGGGAATCATAACTTGATTCATAGGTCAATGCTCAACCACTGAGCCATGTCAGCAGAGCTCCTTCCATTTTTTTGACTCCTGAATTTAGGTATGAATAAAACACTATATTTTATTTCTCATTACTTTGTGTTTTTTATTTTTTTTGTTTTGCTTTATGTTGTTTTTTAATCCTCACCTAAGGATATTTTTTCCATTGATTTCTAGAAAGAGTGTAAAGGACTAGGGGTGGTGGTGGTGGAGACAAACATTGACGTGAGAGAGATACATCAATTGGTTGTCTTCCACACATGCCCCTACCAGTGCTGGAGAACTTGCAACCAAGGTACATGCCCATGACCAGGAATCAAACCCATGATCCTTCATTCCGCAGGCCTGTGCTCTAACCATTGAGTGACTGGCCAGGGCACAATGTGTTTACATTAAGTGGAAAATATTCTTAGACTTGTTTAGTCCAGGATTTTTCAACACCGGCACACTATAGATATTTTGAGCATGATTGGTATTTTGGGCCCAGTAATTCTTTGTGGTGGTGGCTGTTGTGTAGGTTGCAGGATATTTAGCAGCATCCCTGACCTCTACCCACTAGATGCCAGCAGCACCTCCCCACAGTTGTGATAATAAAAAATGTCTCCAGACATTGACAAATGTCCCCTGAGGTGCAAAGTTTTCCCTACTTGAGGACCACTGGTTCAGTACCTTGTCTCAAAGTGTGGTGTAGGCCAGCACATTAGCATTACTTGTAAGCCTGTTAGAAATGCAGAATCTCAAGACGTGCTGAATGGTTTTTTTAAAGGATCCCCAATGGCTTTATATGAAAATTAATATGTGGGAAGTGCTCATTTAGTTTATCATTTTGAACAGAGATCTGGCTAAAATCACACAATTTCAATGTCTGAAATGCAATCGCAGCAGAATTTTCAGTCTGCCATTTCATGTATATACTGGCCAATGTAGTTAAACAAGGTTAATTGAAATATTTAAGGAAAATAAAAGGGCATGGACTAATTTAAAAATCTTTTTCCTCCCAATAATGATAACATTTTAGATTTTGGACCACTTTGTAGCATATGAATATATAACTGTATCTTCCTAAGTAGTCCAAATAATAATAAATAATATAAGTTATCAGGTATTTATTCTGCACTAAGTGCCCTATTAGGTACTTTAATCCTCACAATATTGTATTAACCTCACTTCACAAATGAAGAAGCTAAGATACGAAAAAATTAAGTACCTTGGTTCTGATCACACATTTCTAAAAAGTGAGAAACCCAGCACTCAGGCCCATGTTCTTTCCATCCTACTGTTCTGCCTGTCCTTCTAAAGAGAGAAGAAACAATAATGAACATTTTCTCCAAGCTAATTATATCTAAACAATGTCCACACAGATTCCCAGCCCCAGGAATGAGGGGTGAGGGGAGAATCATTACTTTTCTTTAAAGCCCTCTTTTGTTCTGTCTGCTTAGGCAGTGGTCTCATTATACCTTGAGAATGCCTGAGTGTAGCCAACAGCTTGAGGTGAAGAATCAGGCTCACTCATTTCCATCCTTTGCCCCAACAGAATTAGCCTCAGCAGTAACAAAGCCACGCGGTAAGAAGCATTGTAAGACACATTCTTAGAAAGGACGGTTTTGTCTCTCTTGTATTTGAGATTTGCCCACTGATTGCTAGGAATATGTACTATGGACTGATTAGTTAGCCCAAGGGTTTGATGAGTGGACACAAACTGGAAAGAACACTAAATGTGCCATTTCCATGATTTAATCGGAAATTAATATCCCTGTGATTTTTAATCCTTCCTTCATTAGAGAAACTCTCTGCTTTTGCCTCTGCTCTTTTCTTCTGCTGAACCTCTTCTACTCCATTACCAACCTATTTTTTATGATTCAGCCTATATTCCATCAGTCGGTATTCCCAGCTTCCTTTTATCACCATGGTGACACCATGTGCTTATGCCTTTATTAAAAATTTATCTTAAACAGATCTTCTAGGAACTAGTCTTTTAGGCAATGACAGTTTTTCAGTTGCAAATCTACCATAATGTCCAGATACTTGGAATTTGTGTGCAAATATTATTCCACTATTACTATAAATGGAAATAAAGCAAAATCTTTAAAATTAGCTGCTATTCTGGCTAGCTGCTTATACATAAAGAAGCTATTCTATATGCATTCCATTCTTGCTTTCCAAGTGCAGTTGGAAAGCAAGTTTTTAAAAGAACTTATAGGATCATCTATTATTGTTAAATTTTAAACTTTTAAACTTAATGTTGCCTCTCAAGGACTATATCCTATGAAAATATCAGAAATGCCACAGAGATTGACATAAATATAATTGGCCTTACATTGTTTATAAAAGAAAGCTCAAAAACTACATATATGTCCAGCAATGGGGGAAAGATTAAATAATGGCATAGCAATATGACTGAATAATATGCATTTCTTAAGAATGGTATCACAAATAATTTTTGTGATGGAAAAAGGATCATAACATGCTATTTGAAAGAAGATACAAAATTTATGTATGATATGATCCTATCTTTATAACTTTGTATATAGCTCCTTAATTAATTGAATATCTTTAGTTATATGTGCATCTATCCATTTATAAAATTTAAAGATGCCAAATATTAATAGTGGATACACCTGGTTATGACTTTATGGATGATTTGTTCTTTTTAAAGCTTCTCTCTGTTTTCTAATTCCTTTAGTGAACATTAAATGCTTTGAAAGCAGAAATTAAAAAAAGTAAATATAAAATAAAACTGACTTAATTCTACCTGGGTTGCAGTAATATGATTAAGAGGTCCCTGGGATTTTGCATGTTTTTCTTGTATTTAAAGAGTCTATTGTTACAGAAACTACTCTTAACCTGCTACTTCTGTTTTAAAGAGGGTTTCAAAATAATTATTCCAGATGGACAGAGACTATTGTGTTCACCATGGATAATGAAAAATGAGCTACAAGGAGAAAGGAACAAAATCAGGGATATTGTCCTGAGTGTGTATACATTAAATAGCTAATTTTCCAAAAGTTCAAATCTGGAGTCTGCAGATGGGTTAGACAAAAGAAAAGATTGCAGGGATACTTTTCATTATAGTTCAACAAAAATGTACTTAAATAAAACAGAATGAAAGAAGATGCTTTTATATAGGTATATGATTCATGGGTATTTGGGGAGTCAAATACTCAAAAGATGGTGCTGGGATAGTTCAAAACAGGCACAAGATTTGGTCACAAGAAACCTGGGATTCTAGGTTTCACTCTGCCATTACTGGACTTGAGTAAGTCATTTAGTCTCTCTTGCCAGTGGTTTCTTCCCTTAGAATAGAAACAGTTTGATATAGATGCTATCTAAAACCCCTTCCAGTTGAAAGTTTGATTTATTCTATGGTTTCATGTTCTCATAGAACAGATTAAATTACGGGAGCTTACATTTCTGAAACCTGGGTCCAGGTCCTGGCTAAGCCTCAACAAGAACAACTGTTAGGGCCTCTGTAGTGATGATAGGCATTCTTTGGTGATCAGTCAGCTCTGTTGTTCTCTCCAGCTAAATGAAGCCAAGCAGCATAGAAAGTAGGCCCAAGCACACAAAACCTTTTTAGATTTCCACCAAACAGCGCCTTTTTACTTGGAACATTATTTCCACACTAGAGGCCCGATGCACGAAAATTCGTGCAAGAGTAGGCCTTCCTTCCCCAGCTGCTGGCACCGGCTTCCCTCCAGCACCCGGGACCCTGGCTTCCCTCCTCTGGCTGCCGCCAGGCACCCAGGACCCTGGCTGGCTTCCTTTTGGCCCCAGATTTGTCAGGAAGGACGTCCGGAATGATGTCCGGAAGAAGTCTGGTCTAATTAGCATATTACCCTTTTGTTATTATAGATGTGAAATATTTCATCTCATGAACATGGGCAATAGAGTGGTGAAGGCCTGGGGTGGGGGGTGGGGGCAGGCTTGAAGAGGTCAATGGGGGGAAAAAGGGGACATACTGTAATGCTTTCAACAATAAAGATTTTTTTTTAAAAGATATATTTCATCTTTTGCAAAGTAACAGTGTAAATCTATGTTGAAAACTAGCAAACAGTGATAATAATATGAACAGAAGTATCTGTCAAATATATCTAACATGCACGTGTATATGAGTGTAGCTATTTAAAAATCTTAAGTATTGATAAGCATAGATAAATGTATTAGATTTTAAAACATCTTTATTGAAATACATTGAAATGAAACCAACTGCATATTTTAAGTGTACAATTTGCTAACTTTTGATATATGAATATACATTAGGCCTCCCCAGAACCAAATTAACATCCATAACATCATCACCCAAAAAGTTTTATTGTTTCCCTTTGTAAGTCCCTTGCAAACTCATGGTCAAAGTATAAATCAAAGTTCTTTTTGGGGGAGGAAGGCTATGGATGTCCAATTATTCCAGCCAATGTAAATTCCAGTCCTTTCTCCCCTTTGCAACCTTTTTAAAAATTAATTGCCCACATATGCATGGGATTATTTTTGAAATAACTATTGTTTTCCTGATGTATTTATCTCTCTGTCTGCCACTGCCATATTGTCTTTTTTTTTAAATTAAATCTTTATTGTTCAGATTACATTTGTTCCTCTTCCCCCCCCATAACTCCCCTCCTTCCAGTTCCCACCCCACCCTCCGCCCTCACTCCCCACCCACTGTCCTCATCCATAGGTGCACGATTTTTGTCCAGTCTCTTCCCGCATCTCCCATTCCCCTTTCCCCCCCAAGAATAGTCAGTCCATTCCCTTTCTATGTCCCTGATTCATTATAATCACCAGTTCATTCTGTACATCAGATTATTTATTCACTTGATTCTTAGATTCACTTGTTGATAGATGCATGTTTGTTGTTCACAATTTGTATCTTTACCTTTTTCTTCTTCCTCTTCTTAAAGGATACCTTTCAGTATTTCGTATAATACTGGTTTAGTGGTGATGAACTCCTTTAGCTTTTCCTTATCTGTGAAGCTCTTTATCTGACCTTCAATTCTGAATGATAGCTTTGCTGGATAAAGCAATCTTGGTTGTAGGTTCTTGGTATTCATCACTTTGAATATTTCTTGCCATTCCCTTCTGGCCTGCAAAGTTTCTGTTGAGAAATCAGCTGACAGTCGTATGGGTATTCCCTTGTAGGTAATTGAGTCTCTTTCTCTTGCTGCTTTTAAGATTCTCTCTTTGTCTTTTGCTCTTGGCATTTTAATGATGATGTGTCTTGGTGTGGTCCTCTTTGGATTCCTTTTGTTTGGGGTTCTCTGCGCTTCTTGGACCTGTAAGTCCATTTCTTTCACCAGGTGGGGGAAGTTTTCTGCCATTATTTCTTCAAATAGGTTTTCAATATCTTGCTGTCTCTCATCTTCTGGCACTCCTATAATTCTGATATTAGTGCGCTTGAAGCTGTCCCAGAGGCTCCTTACACTATCTTCACACTTTCGGATTCTTTTTTCATTTTGCTTTTCCAGTTGGGTGTTTTTTGCTTCTTCACATTTCAATTCTTTGGCTTGATTCTTGTGCTCCTCTGGTCTGCTATTGGGTATAATATTCTTTATTTCAGTCCGTGTATGCTTAATTTCTAGTTTCTTTATCGTAGCATCGAGGGTCTCATTAGTTTTCGTGAGGCTCTGCTCAAGTTTATTGCAAGCCCTCAAAATTGCGTTTTTTAGCTCCATATCCTCCATTTCTGTCATATTTTTTTTGTCTCCGCATCTTTTATGCTTTCTTGGTGCACCCCCTTGTGGTCTTTGTGCGCAGTCTTGTTCTAGTAAAGCCTTAATTGTTGTAGTTAATACTAGAGGGATTTGACCACCAGGCCGACTGGCTGTGAGAATCACCTGTGTGGAAAACTTCTGTCCTCTGGGGAGGTGCTAATCTAGCCTTTGCCTGAGGCAAATGGCTCTGCGCAGGGCTTGGGCGGGGCGGGCTCAACAGGGCGGGCGGAGGGAGCAGTTATGGCTGCTCTCAGTCTGTCCCCAGGGGCTCTGCCTTTCTGTCCCAGCAACCGCTGCAAACCTCGGAGGGACCGTAGCCAGACAGTCCTGCTTCTCCCGTTTGAGTCTGGGTCCCTAGAGACTCGCCCGGATCTGGAGCTCAGAGTCTGAGACTCCCTCCTGATTGAAAACTACAACCGCGCCCTCAGCCACCAGCCCGCTTTGCGCGCGCACCTCCGTACCTTTAAATTTTCCACACTGCGCCTCCTCTGAGCCTCGTAATGCTGTTGTCTTTGCTTCTAGTTGAAGAGTCTCTCCTCAGCCAGCCTTCCTGTGGTTCTGGTTGATGTCCGTCCATATTGTCTTGATTAATGTAGTTTTATCATAAGTATTGGAGTTAAATAGTATTAATGCTCCAAATATGTTATTTTATTTTTCACAAAGTAGTTTTGGATATTTTGTCTTTTGAATTTTCATGTGAAATTTTATTTTATTTTAAATCTTTATGATGTGAATTTTAGAATTAGCTTGTTGATTTCTATGAGAAAGCCTCCTGAGATATTTTTGGAGACTGCATTGAATCTCTAAATCAATTTGGGAAGAATTCAGATCTCAAGGGTATAGCGTTTTCTGAGTCATGAGTACTGTATATCTCTCCATTTATTTAGGTTTTCTTTAATTTCTCTCTGTAAAGTTATGTATTTTTAATGTATACTGGTAGTCTTGCATATCTTTTGCCTTATTTATACTTAAATATTTTACATTTTTGATACTTGTAAATGGTATTGATTTTCTCAATTCTAATTTGAATATTCATTACTAATCTATTAAATACAATTAATTTTTTAGTATTATCTTAGATCTTATAAGCTTGTTAAGATCAATTTTTAATTCTAGTAATTTTGTGGGTAGATAGATGTCATAGAATTTCCTATATAAGATGATCATGCCATTTGTGAATAATGCTAGTTTAACTTCTTTCCTTTCCAATTTAAATAACTGTTATCTCTTTTTTCTTGTCTTATTACACTGGCTTAAGACTCTGAAAAAGATGAGTAGATGAGGTGAAAGCATAAACTATTTCCTTGTTCCAAATATTAGAGGGAATGCACTCAGCAGTTCATCATTAAGTATGGTGTCATTTGTACATTTTTTGTAGTTGTCCCTTATCATATTGAAGAAGTTTCTTTCTAGTGCTACTTTCCTGATAGTTTTTGAAAATCAGGAATGAATTTGGATTTTGCCAAATGTTTTTCTGTATCGTGTGTGTGTGTGTGTGTGTGTGTGTGTGTGTGTGTGCGCGCTAGCTAATATGGTGAACTACTGTACATTGATTTTTAGTGTTAAACCAGGTCAATATTCCCAGGATAAATCCCACTTTGTTATGATGCATTATCTTTTTAGAAATATATATTGTTGGATTTGACTTGCTAAAAGTTAAAAAATTGCATCTGTATTCAGTTACTTTTCTTATAATATGAAATTCAGAGTGATGTTATTACCTTGGAATGGGTTGGTAAGTACCACCTTCTCTTAAAATTTCTAGAAGAATTTATGTAGAATTTGTTTTATTTCTTCCTTCAATGTTTAATAGAACCATCTAGACATGGAGTTTTCTTTATGGGAAGATTTTAAATTAAAAATTCAATTTCTTAATAGTTCTAGTGCTATACAGATGATATATTTCCTCTTGAGTGAGTTTTAATAGTTTGTGTCTTCTAAGGAATGTGTCCCTTTCATCTAGTTATCAGATTTATAGGCATGACGTTTATAATATTCCTTTACTAACTATTTTAATTATCAGTTTATTGTCTCTCAAAATCCACTCTTCTTTATCTGCGGTGGTAATGGAACTTTAAACATTTGTCCTTTGCCACAAGCATGATAATAAGCTTTGTCAATATGAGGCCCTGGATGATATTATGCAGGAGGGACTGTTCTTTTTGGTTCCTGCTGGGAGTCAGTGCTCTATGTATATTTTCACATTTTTGCAGTCAGGGCTTTTAAGCAAAGAGCAAGGGCTCCTGGGTTAAAGAATGATTGAATAGAACCGTAAAGATAGAGACATCTGGAGAGACAAGCAGCCTTATCTCACTGGGCCATTTGTTTATATTTGCTTATGTCCCAGAGTGGTGATATAGAAGGGAGTGGAGAACATCCCCAGAGAGGATTTGTTTATATTCTGGGGCAAAGGTCTCTCTCAAGGGGAGGATGGCAGGGGTGCCAGCAGCCCTATAGGAACTTCAAGTTTCATAATTTTGGAGTTCCTTTTCTGTGGTGCGAAGCTCATTTTTATGCACAGGATACATGTGCTCCACCACATCACATAGTGTTTCTTTTGGAATAATTTGCACATTGAAATAGTGATGTGATGTGGAAAGAGATGCTCCACTGCATCACCCCGTGGGAGAATTGAATCATGAGGCGTGGATGCTGCTCTGTGTGTGTGTGTGTGTGTGTGTGTGTGTGTGTGTGTGTAATTGATTTCAGAGAAGATGGGAGAGGGAGATATAGAGATACAAACATCAATGATGAGAGAGGATCATTGATCAGCTGCCTCCTGCACACCCCGTAATGGGAATCAAGCCTGCAACCAGGCATGTGTCCGGAAAAGGAATTGAATTGTGACCTCCTAGTTCATGAATTGACATTCAAAAACTGAGCCACACTCACCAGGTGACACAAGCTGCACTGTATGTAAAAGGTCTGTTCCTTGAACAAGAGATTTTACATGTACACACATATACCACGTGTTTAGATATATATACTTGTGCATACATATACATACACACATATACGTACACACAAGTATAACTGTAGCAGGCTAGCTTGTTAGCTTATAGAGCTGGTAACATTTCAGAACTCCCACAGTTTTAGACTAGTTCCAGTTTGCTGCACTTTTTCCACTTCTTTGCTCGGCTGCGTGGCTGTCAGCAGTGCACTGCCCAGCAACACATCCAGAGCCCTCAGTTCCTCAGTAAGCTCACAGCCCCGGTCACCGCGCTCACTGTGGCCCTGCTGGCATGGACACCATATGCTCCAGGGGGTGCTCTGCCCTGTTTGTCAACAGGCTCCCCCTCCTCTGCACAATATCCCACCATCCTTGACCCATTTGTACCCCACAGGGTTCTTTCCCACAGTCCTCCTGACATTGACATTGCACACCCCTGGCTGCACACTACCCTGCCAGGGAGTGTGCTCCAGACACCTTGCCTCCTTTTGTGGTTTCATTCACCAACATTGTTTCACTTGCAGCCAGGAGAGGTTTTTAATTTATTTATTTACTTTTTCCTGCTTGCCCAACACCTGTGGACCAGCTGCAGCTCAGGCAACCCAGCAAACTTCTCTGCCGTGTGGTGCGCTAGAAGACCACCTTCTCCAGTATGTCTTTTATTTCTCCTTCTTTTTTTTCTTTTTACGCCCAGTATGTCTTGATTCAGCCTTGAGGAGGGCACCCCCTTCCAGTTTTGTTTCTCCTTGAGAGCTCACCCTCAAACTTATGGTTTTTTTGGTGGGGGTTACTTTACATCTTTATCATTACCTTTCATTACAATTAATTATTTTTATAGTGAATGCAAACTTTATTTATAAAATACTCATAATTAGCTGTATCATGGTATGCATTCATATAGAACACAGTGAGTCATCAGGGCTACAGGAAGAAGAGCTCAGAATCTTATTTATTTTCATATCAAACCCTCTTAGTTTATGTGTCATCTATATCCTGACTAGATTCTGACTGATACATTACTTATGAAAACAACTTTGTAATCTACATATAATAAACTGCACACATTTAAAGCGCACAGTTAAATATATCTTGGACATATGTATACACCCATACTATAAATCAAGATAATCAATATATTTATTACCTGTAAACATTTCTTTATGTCAAATGGTACTTCAAGGATCACATACAGAAAAGCTGAGCTTCGGATATTCTTAGCTTGGGTTCACTTGGATCAGTTTATGGGGTCCACAGACACTCTCTTGTATAGGGAAATCACTGCTGGTCATCCTGGGTTAGGAAGGGCTTCTGAGAATATTTCTACTGCCTTTTGCTCTCGCCAGACTCTTGATAGGAAGGTTTGGATCATATGAACATGTCCTATGGTACTGAGCATGGCCTATGTGGCTAATGGAGGAAAAATAAATAATAAATAAATAGAAATAAATAAGGTCATTAGCACATTTTTTTAACCATATATACGGGGTGGAGGTTGGGGGGAGAGAGAGAAAGAGAGAGAGAGAGAGAGAGAGAGAGAGAGAGAGAGAGAGAGAGATCCAAGAACTTGTCTGTAGAAAATTGTTCTAAATTTTATAATCACATGTACAAAGACTTGCTAGAGGTTTTCTCAAGTAATCAACAAAACTTTTACTTAAACTACTAATAATGCATCAAGAAGTTAAAAGAACCATTTTTAAACTATCCACAATACAAAGAAAATAAATTTTGATTAGCCATGAGTGAGAGACTAAATTAGCTATCCAGTATCTTTACAAAAGAGACAAAGAGGTTGAAGCAAAAAAAGTAGGCAAAACTTATTGTAGAGCTGAGTCTGTAAGGTTATTAATAAAAATGTCTATTTTCCTTAAGTTTATAATGTGTGTGGTTTTTTTCAGCTTTTACATTTTGAAATCTGTTGCAATTTATTTTTTCATTCCAAATAAATGTTTAATTATACTTAATTTTGTATCCGCAAATTTGTATTTATTTTTCTTAAAGTGGGTCTCTTCCCGAAATGCATAAGCATTGAGTTCCACACAACCTGAATCTGCCCCTACTTCCAAGCATCCTTTTCCTTGAACATGTCCCGCTGAATGAATTGCCCATAGTATGATATTGTTTTTCAATCTGACTATGCAGGGATTTTGAAGATACTGATGACAGTGATAGTAATGGCTGTGATGACTAATGACTATTTCTTTTATTTCTACAGTGCAAGCTAAATCCATTAACTCCTGGTGTAGATTTTTTTGACTATTAAGATTTCTTCTTCATATCTTCTCATAATTGCACCTACTACAATTTAAACTTACTTCATCTTAATCTTTCCTCACTGCACATTGAGAACTTCTGGTCAACATTTTCCATATATTTCTGTATGTGGTCAATGTTTGTGATAACTCTGCTTTAGCAGAGGACAAAGCTTTCTTCTAGTTTATACATTTATCATATTATACACCATTATATTTAAAACCTTATACAAATATCTGATTAATTTGTGTTTACTTATATGCTTAAATAACTGCTTTTACTATTACAAAGTACAAGAAAATAGAATATATATGTTGAGTACCTATTTCATGTACATAAAAAAGTACATGAAAATTACAGTATACAGGGAAATTGAGGACAATGTTAGAGTATGATTTGTGTAGACTTCAATAATTTTGTTTTCAGGTTTTTTATTTTATTTTATTTAAAAGCTAATATTGAAATTGGTAGCCCTAGACATATTTTAGTTTCAAGACTAAGTTTAGCAATTCTCTTATGTAATACACCTTAAGGATTATTCAACACAGCATAAGCAAAATAATAACTATGCTTATATCCTGTATTATTTATTTATGTGGCAAAAGTATAATTTTCTGATATCTGTACTTTCCTGTTTTCATGTGTATGTTTATAGTTTGAATATATCCCTTTTCTTCTCTCATTATTTTCTTTTTTTTTTTTTAACAGATTGCTCAATCCCAAGACAAACAGCATTTTGAAAATGGGCTAGAAAAACAGTTAAAGAGCCCTACTGGTATTTAGAGCATCGACCCACACACCAAAGGGTTTCAGGTTTGTTTCCTGGTCAAGGACATGTACCTGGATTGCAGATTCAATCCTGACCCCAGGCCAAGGCACATGCAGGAGGCAACCAATCGATGTGTCTCTCTCATATCAATGTCTCTCTCTCTCTCTCTCTCTCTCTCTCTCTCTCTCTCTCTCTCCCCCTCTCTCCCACCTATCTCCTCTCTCTAAAAAGCAATGCAAAAAAATATCCTCATGCGAGGATTAAAAAGAAAGAAAGAAAAAGGATTACAGAATGATTTAGAACTAATTCAAGAAGGAACAATCTAATTCCTGCTTTGAGAGGACACAGAAGCTGAGTAGATGGGGCTGTGGAACCTGGGGAGGAAATTGTGAATACTTGCTCTTGATTATCATTATCCTCCTCTTGTCTAGGAAGATGATTGTTGTAATTACCAACAATGTCATGGGCAACTATAATTTATCTTTCTTTGTAACAACTGATAGTTTACCTTTTTTTTTTTCAATGACTTCTACCTACTGGTCATGTTGTTCTCCCCACTCCCCTCCATAATAATCAAATATAGAATAAAATGTATTTGTCTTATAGTGTTTTATATCATTACTAGAGGCCTGTGCACAAAGTTGGTGCACTCAGTGAGGGGCGGGGGGAGTGTCCCTCAGGTTAGCCTGTGCCCTCTTGCAGTCTGGGAGCCCTTGGGGGATGTCGGACAGCCACAGAGGCGGGAGAGGCTCCCGCCACCACCGCTGCACTCTCCAGCCATGAGCCTGGCTTCTGGCTAAGTGGCGCTCTCCCTGTGGGAGTGCACTGACCACCAGGGGGCAGCTCCTGCGTTGAGTGTCTTCCCCCCTTGTGGTCAGTGTGCATCATAGCGACTGGTTGTTCTGCTGTTTGGTCAGTTTGCATATTAGCCTTTTATTATATAGGATATACTTACAGCAATAATATGTCTATTAATTTTTTAGAAGTTATTAAATTGCCATTCACCCAAATTTCAAATTCTTTTAAAATTAAACTTTCTACAATGAAAGATTAGAAAACATGGGGTTATATAATAAGCATGTTGGAGGGGCCCTTAGAGATATTTTAGGACTATCTTTTATTACCCTTATTTCTAAGTGTAGAATAGATGTTATGTACTATGCTGCACAATGCCTTTCAAGTACAATTTTAACAGTGTTTAGATTTTATTTGTAGTGTAATGTTTTCAATTACATTTTTAAATTATTATGATAACTCAATAGAATTATATGTAACTGGAGTTGAATTTTAAAAATAGAATGCAAAGCATAATATTTTATAAAGCATCATATAATTAATTGTGAAGAATATTGAAATAGCATGTACCTGTGCTAGGCTTTTACTAGGTCTTAATAATAGTTGTTTAATTGGCTTTAAAGAAAGTAGCTCAAGTGTTTTTTTAAAAAATGTCCCACTATTTTTGGATTTCATGCTATATCTTGACAAATGAATCTCTTTGTATAATTTTAAGTAACACAAAATATTATACTTAGAATAGTAATTCAATGAAAAAGTCAATCAAAATAAGTAGCCAATAAATATATGGCAAAGTGTAACCCAAACTGAGGGGGGATGTGAGTAATACCACACAATGATATGTTTTCATCTGAGTATAGCCACTGCTCTAACATTTTTGTTTCTTTTACTATCACAATTTTAGAATGGTCAACATCTCATGTATATATGTTTACTTTTTATCCTATGATCTGGATTTGTTCTTTATTGTCTTCATGGAGACTGTTCTAGACAGTTATTAGAGCATTCTTTTAACCATATTTGATGGCCTTTGCTCTGTGTTATTCATTCTGTATAACATCTCTGTAGATTTTTTATCTTACCCTGCATCTTGAAACACTTGGATTTTTTGGCATTTGGACAACATTATTTCAACTAACATTTTTCTATCTATAGACTCTTCTTTTTGAATCTCCTAGAGTCACAGAAAATAAGAAAAAAAACTAACAAAATTAAGAAATGTTTTGTTTTTCAGATTATAAAATTAATTAGACAGTTGGAACTATGGAAATAATTGGAACTATGAGATTATGTTAGTGAAAAAAACACACAAGTTTATTTGATTTTCTATTTTGCTCTCATTTGAAAGAAGATTCTAGTGGAGGAAAGGGCACCCTCATGCACTGTTTATGGGAATGCAGACTAGGGAAGCCACTGTGGAAAATAGTATGGTGTTTTCTCAAAAAATTAAAAATGGAACAGCCTTATGAAACAGTGATTCCACTTCTTATATCTGAAGAAAACCGAAACACTAATTTGAAAGAATTTATGCACTCCATGTTCATTTACAATAGCCAAGATCTGTAAGCAGCCCAAGTGCCCATCAGTAGATCTGTGGATAAAAAAGCTGTGGTACATTTACACAATGGCATACTATGTGACTGTAAAAAAGAAGGAAATCTTACCTTTTGCAACAGCATGGATGAACCTGGATAGTATTATGCTAAGTGAAATAAACCAGCCAGAGAATGACAAATACCATATGACTTCACTTATATGTGGAATCTAATAAAAATGAACTAACAAAACAGAAACTGACTCATAGATACAGAGAACAGACTAACAGCTGTCCAAGGGGAATGTGGTTGCGGGGGCTGGGTGAAAAAGGTGAAGGGCTTAAGAAAAAAAAAAGTAAAACAACCCAAAAAACCTCATAGACACAGACAAGAGCATAGTAATTACCAGAGGGAAAGGAAGGTGGGTGGAGGTAGAAGAGGATAAAGGGGACATAAACGGAGACAGAAGGAGACTTTACTTGGTGTGGTGAACACACAATATCAAAATACAGATGATATATTACAGAATTGTACACTTGAAACCTGTATAATTTTATTAACAACTGTCACCCCAATAAATTCAATATCAATTTAAAAATAAAAGATGAAGATTCTTTTTTCTTTTTCATATACATGTTTATCTTTCATCCTGTTTAATTTTAGAAGTAGTTCTTATGTTGTTGCATAGTTTTTTGCTGAAGGTCAGTAAAATATATACTATATCTAAGTATTTTCAAGTAAGTAGTTCAAGTACTAAGCAAAGACACACAGTTTTTCTAGTGATAGGAAAATTCAATTACTATTTGTATCCAAAGTTATAATAATGACACTGGGGCAAGTTCATTATCTTAACATCACTTGTTGATTTTGCTGTCAATGATTACAATAAAATATAGCAATACCTTTCATTTATAAAGTGCTTTTAAGCTATATATGCAGAGCGCCTGGATTTGACATGACACTCACGGTGTCCCTTCCTTTGTAGGTCAGTTCATAACTTCACTTCTGAGACCTGATTAATACATTTGCATGGAGTTCATTTTTCTTATTACTGGGGTCACAAAGACCAAATTTACTACATGTTCAAATTATTATAGGGATTATCCAATGAAGTCTTGATTTTTTTAAACCGTGTTCTTGTATACGAATAGGACTTAAAAGAAATAAAGAAAAAACAAAGAAAACTTCTGTGTGAAAGACCTAAATTAGGGCACAAATTGCATTTTTGTGTTTGATTGCAAGGTGACTATAAGGCAATGAGATTGATTTTTATATATAATTGTAGAAACATTCATATTATCTTAAAATCACACCCTGACTAGTCCTGTCATCATAAAAGAGCAGAGGATGTTTTAGTTTTCTGCGTAAAACCTGGAGGAAAGATTTCTGTGCTGCCGCTTAGCCATTAAAAGGCATCACTACAAAGGTCCGCAGTTGTTTCTTAGAAGTTAAACATATTTGCTGAACAGGTTAATTTTCTCCCCTGATTGCATTTTGTTCAGGTCAGTTCCCCCTTTTTTTTCCTCTGTCACTTTCTGTCTTTTCCAAGAGTTTTGGATAATGATTGTTTTGCCATGGGTTCCATACCTTGGATAATTCAATACATTTAAACAACACTGAGTTCAATAAGTAAAACTGCTAATTCCTAACATGCCCTCTGCTTCTCTGTCCCTTTACCTTGTGGGCCTTTGGCTCCTTATTGACGTGTGTGTGTGTGTGTGTGTGTGTGTGTGTGTGTGTGCGTTTTAATTTAAAGGGCAGTTCCACACAAGGCACTTTCTACATATAGAGAAACTGTACCTGAAAGTAAGAAAAATGTTATACCAAATATTTGGTGGAAGCAAAATTATCTCATGTTTTCACATATTTGGTATAAAAACATGTTGAAATAGCAAACTGATGTTACTATAAGCTCTTTAAAAATATTGCCACATTGGAAATTTGAGGATGGAAATTTAAGGAAATTATTTAAACAATTTTATTTAAATTATTTTTATTAAGCTTATTTAAATATTTCTGTTCAAACTATTCCTATACATGTTCAAACTCTGAGTAAACTGAAGCACTGTGAGCTACCAAACATTATAAGTCTTTTAAAAATATCACCATATACATATTCTAGTTAAAGTTATTCTGCTGTGTTCTAGTGACTGCCAAAACACATAGTAATATTATGGTAAATCTATTGAGGGACATTTTGGGTTGAAGAAAATGATTTTTACACAAAAAGGGAAAAATATAAGATATTAAGAATACTTTCACAAAAGATCCAAATTTTATAAAACATGATTTTTAAAATCCCATAATATACTTATTTAGTTTTTATTTGTACTAAAATTTTTAATTTCATTTTATTTCAGTTAGACTTTTCTCTGAGTGTCTTAGATAAAACAACTAAATAACAAACACCCTCTTTTATTCCCCCCAAAAACAAGCAATGTAAGGGAAATTTATATTTAAGAATATTTAGGACTTATACTCTTATCTTCAGTTCTATTTCAGAGTAATAAAAGCATAAGTCCACAGTGTATTTATTTTCTCTTTTTTTAAATCTTAGAGTAATTGGATTATTAGCCATCTGATTAAAAATGTACACCTGTTCTTATTTTTAATAAAGCAGCCTTCTCAATTCCATAGTGTACATAAAGAGAACACAGGTAGTAGGCAAGTCTATTCTACTACTGCAGATGTAAAGCAGACTTAAAACATACTAGGACAATATAACATTACTCAAAGTAAATTAAAAATAATTTAAACCTAAAAAGATTTAAAAATGATAAGAGTAGTAAATGCATATTATAAAAACCTATACATTTGCTACAAAGAGACCAAAAAGTCAGCACTGAACTGTCTAAAAATTAACAAAAAATTGCAACCTGGATAATTCCATAATTCAGCAGAGTTTATATGTTTAAAATATAGACCAATTGTTTAAGAGGTACAATAATTTTGTACTAGTTCCATAAGAAAAATTCCTTGCAGGTTTCTCATTAAGAGAATAATGTAAAGAACAATGTTCTCTGTGATATTCCAGTAGATGAAGAGTTTAGAGGGTCTATTTTTAAAACACTATCTAATCTAATAATAGACAAACATGGTAATTGACCATACCTCCGCTACACTTCCCATTGGCTAATCAGCAGGATATGCAAATTAACCCAACCAAGATGGTGGCCGGCAGCCATGCAGCTGAAGTGAGCAGGAGGCTTGCTTGCTCCAGTGACAGAGGAAGCCAAGGTTCCTCGCCTGCCACGGCCTGGCTCTGAGCTCCACTCTAAGCAACAAAGTTGCAATTATAGAAGCTAAACAAACCTCAGATACTTGCTTTCAGCAGGCCCGGGCCTCGGAGCTGGAGCAGCAACAAAGTTTCAATTATAGAAAGTAAATAAATCCCAGAATAAAAAAGAAAAAAGAAAAAAAGGAGAGGCTGGAAGCTTCTGTCGCCGGCTTGGCCAGCCTGAAAACAGCCCTGAGCCCCTCATCCAGACCGACCAGGCACCCCAGTGGGGACCCCCACCATAAAGGGGGTGTAGCCAGTCTGAAAACAGCCATCAGCCCCTCATCCAGGCTGGCCAGACACCCAAGCGGGATCCCCACCCTGATCCGGGACACGCTTCAGGGCAAACCAGCCGGTCCCTACCTGTGCACCAGGCCTCTATCCTATATAATAAAAGGGTAATATGCAAACTGACCCTAACAGCAGAAAGACTGGGAATGACTGGTCACTGTGACACACACTGACCACCAGGGGGCAGACGCTCAATGCAGGAGCTGCCCCCTGGTGGTCAGTGCGCTCCCATAAGGGGAGCTCTGCTCAGCTACAAGCCAGGCTGATGGCTGCCAGCACAGTGGTGGTGGTGGGAGCCTCTCCTGCCTCCTCAGCAGAGCTAAGGATGTCCGACTGCAGCTTAGGTCTGCTCCCCGCTGGTAAGTGGACATCCCCTGAGGGCTGCCGGGCTGCCAGAGGGATGTCTGATTGCCAGCTTAGGCCCAATCCCCCGAGGAGTGGGCCTAAGCCAGCAGGTGGTCATCCCCCAAGGGTTCCCAGACTGCGAGTGGGCATAGGCCGGGCTGAGGGACCCCACCACGGTGCACAAATTTTTGTGCACTGGGCCTCTAGTATCCTATATAATAATAGAGGGATATGCAAATTAGCCAGGATGCCGTAACATTATGACCAAACCTCAGCGACCTGAGGCTGCATGGCTCTTGGCTGGGATGACAGACCTCAGGCTGTACCTCTCACCCAGTGGGGCTTGATGGGGACTTCAGGCCATGTCCCCCACCTGGCAGGGCTTGACAGAGGAACTCAGGCCGTGTCCCTCGCCCAGTGGGGCTTGACAGGGGACCTCAGGCCATGCCTCCTGCCCTGGCAGGGATTGATGGGGACTTCAGGCCGTGCCCCTCTCCCACCCCAGTGCTGGGCTGGGGGACCTGAGGCTGTGGCCCCCGACCAGAAGGGCTTGACAGGAGTGGGGCTGGCCGGGTCTAGGTCTCACCCAATGCGGGTGGGGCCAGCCAGGACTGGGTCTCCTGTGTTTTCGAAGCGCGTGTGGGTGGTGGGCAAGGACTTGACTCTGGCCCAGTGACATGCCCCAGACTCTGACAGGAGGGAGATTTTCATATACATTTTACTAATTTTCTTTTATCTCTGACACTTCTATTATAGAGAAAGGGCAAATAACAATATTAAAATATTTCCTCTAATTAATTCCCTTTTAATGTGCACGAATTTCGTGCACCGGACCACTAGTATTAAATATTCACTAATTAATTATTATAATGTGATATGTATATTAATATGTTCTATGTAAAGTAATATAATTATGATAAATACATTAATTATTAAGATATTTTTAGAGTATTAAAACAAAGCAGAGAATAGCGAGATAACCTTATTTTTTATGGAGTATTCGGTGTAAGTACCATGATCCAGCAATGGTTTTAATATACATCTGGCCAAGTCATTTGTTGCCACACAGAGGCTCAGGTGCACCACACTGAAATATGTCATTATTTTGGGCTTGTAACATACAACTGGCTTGTAATGCATGATCTTACGCAGTAGGTTAACTCGTTTACTTCTCTAGGTACTTATTTTGTAATCAATTCTCCTCTCTATACAGAAAATGTCCTGCTAACTAAGATTAACCATCCAAAGGTGCCTTTCTGAGGCTTTTTTTTTTTAAAAAAAGGCCAATGTGAAAACATGATTGGTTTCCCTGCATGTGCAAGTATCAGGCTAAATTTTTTTCAGCCATGTACCATCTGCAGATCTGTTGAAGAACTTTGGAAACCTGTTGGTCCCTTCCTCTGTATATACACACTTACAACCAGAGGAACTTCTTGCCTCCCCTTCGGGGACTGAGAGGCTTTCTATTTACCACGTTTCCTGTTGGGCAGGCACCTCAATTTTCCTAAGAGGGTGTTAGTCCATCCCAACACAGGCACAAAGTTCCAAACTAACACAAAACACAGGACAGCTGTACTCCATGTCACTGTTAAGGAATACCACCTTAAGGTCCTGCTGCCCCAATCCCCAATTCTGTGAAAATCTCACTTAAACAAAAGCATGATTATTCTCTCTCTCTCTCTCTCTCTCTCTCTCTCTCTCTCTCTCTCTCTCTCTCTCTCTCTCTCTCCCCCCCCTCCCCCCACTGGAAGGATTGTAGTCTGGACGAGAACTGCATTAATTGACTGCTTATTGCTGTTGGCCCCTCATATAATTGCTTTTATTGAATTGCCTTTCTAGTGCAATGGCCCAGCCTACAGTGAGTAATTTTACGAGAAGCAGTCTCCTGAAACATGTTGATGCATTTAGTGTAAGAATGCTGTTGGGTTTTTTCACCACCAGCTCCATTCTTATGAGGAGCCATGGGGGAAGATTCTCTTAGATTTCAGAAGCATTAATGCCTGTTCTGGGCCACATTCATCCAGGCTATGAATAATGTACCCAGTTGGGTCACATTGGAATTCTGTTCTTCCTGACTCTGTCCCTCAAGGCCCTCCTTGCACTGAAGGCCAGAAAATGCAGGATCAATATTTGACCTTCTTTTACAAGGGTCCAGGTCCACAGGCATCTTGTGTGTTCACTTCAGTCCTGGCTTTAACTAATTTGTTCTATTGTAATTTTCCTGTTTGTCCTTTTAGTTTTAATTGTATCATTGTAGTACGCGTTTTGAAAGCTACCTTTAAATGAATGATGGAAGCAAGCATGAGAGTTTTGAGAACAGTGAAGGTTTTGAAAGAAATCTGTCCTGTTTTCTTTAAGCTGCTTCCATAAGCAATCAGACCACACTCAAGATTTGCCTGCTGTTCCCGCTACAGGTTTTTCTGTGCTGATAAAATTTTACCACTTTCCCAGGGAAGACATGAAACAAGGTGGCTGTTGCTTCTGTTTCTGCACATCACTTGTGCTATGCTTTTTAAGGATATGAATTTTAGTATAAAATTTAAAGCTTCTGGGAAGTAATAGATTCTGTGAGCTTAATGTTTCTGATGACTCATATTGTCACTCAGTTTCTTGGGTGATTTAGTAAAAGATCTGAACTCTTTTCTGAATTAAAAACACTCCTTTAATAAAAAAATGAAATATTTACATAATTATTTTGATAGGAGGTGACAGTAAAGCAAAAATTCTGAGATGTGCTGGTACTAAGTATTGTCAATAAACACATTTCTTCTTTGTCTGAAAATACTCTTTACTAAAATGGCATAGCAGAGATTTAATATATTCTGTGAATGGTTTTAGCATTTACACTTTTGAAAAACTAAGATGAATAAAGGAAAATCATTTTTGTTAGGTTATTATTCACTCACTCATCCTGCAGTCATTAACTACTCTGTCCATATACTACTTTATACACTGAAGATACAGTAATAAAAATTTAAAATTCCTGCCCTAGTGGAACTTATATCCTAGTCAGGGAAAGCAGATAATAAACACATATATGAATTAACAAACAACTAAGAGAGATAATTTCAAATGGCTATGGATGCTAAAAAGCAAAAGAAGTAGCTATGTGTAGTGATGACTTTGGTTTGAGAAATTAGGTTAATGATCTTTGATATGAGACACAAAACCAAGAGAGGGAACCAGTCATGCAAAAATCTTGGGAAAGAATTCTCTAAGCAGAGAACTAGTGCAGAGGATCTCTGATGGGATTAAGTCTGTGTGCTCAGGGTCCAAGAAAAGCCCAGCGTGATTTGAGTGCAAAGATGTCAGAAGAGGTAAGCCAGCATGATAAGGGGCAGGCAGAGGGCAGACCACTTGGGGTCTTTAGTTGTGCATGTCTATCTGTTGGGACTTTGAGAAAGCCGCTTAACATGTCTCGGCCTCAGTTTCCCTTCCTTAAAATGCAGAAGATGAAAGCTATCTAATAGTCTTGTTTGTGAAGATGTTGCATGTTAATCAATGTTATGTACTTACAAGAATGTCTGCACTTAGCAAAAACGACATGTGCTATCTATTATTATGTATATTTGCATGGCGCAATTTCCCCCCAGCTAACAATTTATTCCTTGATAGAATTTTAAAGCTAAAATAGGTCTTGGAAATTATATTCAATCCTGACATTCTACAGAAGAGGGTTTAGCTCAGAGAGGTCAAATGGCCTACACAAGTTCCCACAACTAGTGAGCAAATGTTTGGACTAGGATCTGGTCTCTTGACTCTCAAGCCAAGAGCTTTCTACTATTAGATGGTGTTGGCCTTTAGTGGCTTAGATTTATTTTCCCTAGCATTTGCCTTATAGGATTATATTTAGAACAGTACCATTGAACCTGACATTTTTTGTAGAGACTAAGATGGTTACCATATTGGTAATGGATTTATAAGCTAATGATTTATTTACTGTTAACTAAAAGATATGTGGAAGTAATTAGAACTTAAGATTATTCTATTTTAACTAAGCTTAACCACAGATTCAAATATCCCATTAGTAGCTTTAGCATTTACATTTTTAATAAGATGGATATAGAAATTTCATTTTATTTTATAATTTATTATATAATTCATTCATTCATTCATTCATTCATTCATTTCTCAAAGAACTCCTCTGTGCCCTACACATATAGGGATGAACAATATCAAGTGCCTGCCCTCATGGAATTACCTCTAGTCAGGGTAAGCAGAATATAAACACATAATTAAAGGAATAAATAACTAAAAAAGGTAATTTCACTCATCCCCCAAATATTTTAAAATTGGATAATTAGGCAATCAGTGAGATGATTGTCATTATGATAGGTAAGAATGTTATCAATAAAACTGGAAGAGCCAATCACACTTTAAATAATTAACTCATTTAAATAATTTATTTTTCAAGCCTCAGTTCCCTAGACTCATTACCTACCATAAACAAATGATTGAGTAACAAATTCAAATGCAATTATGCACAGGGTATTATTGAAGAGTAGTGGTTAATACACAGCATAAAGACTTGGTTAAACTCATTATATAGTTCTAAAATTATTTTACCCAAAATATATATTATCGGTGGTTCAGAGTAATTTTAAATATTTACTTGTCTCTTTCTATAGGGTGTCCCAAAATTCACGCAACATTACTGGTTTTATACGACACATGAAAATTGGTTGGTGGGATAATCTTTTGTGTGTTTGCCTCTTTACAGGAAATCTCTTACCCAGGAACAGTTTTGTTTCAAAAGTTCATTTATAAACCATTTTGAACTCATTTGCCATAGAAGCAGTGCTTAGCCTGGTGGTTAGGCTTAAATGTTGGTTCATGGCAATTTATTCCCCCAATTTTAAATCTGAAAGGTTACATTTATGGTGTTCCCTTGAATTCTGACCCAATTTGATTTGGAAGGAATAAATAGTGAACAAGCATTTTTCTCCTTCTCTGAGCTCAAAATTGGACCAGTCTATCCTTCAAAGCTGATGAGATTTTCCTTTTGCACCCCCCTGTCTTCCTTTTGCACCCCCACCTCTGCATAGCTCCTCCCTCTTTTTAGGCCATCAGGAGTTTATTTTCTGTGTTTGCCCCCCGCCAATAAAAGCAACGTGTCCTTTATCCTATATTCTAGCCTATGGGAATAATACCAAAGTTGATTATTGAATACACAATACAGATATTTTATTTTCAGGATAATAATTTCAAGCAGGCATTCCATACTGTAGGGATGGTTTCTTTTAACTTTTGTTCAATTACCTGTTTTTAGCATCCAAAAAATTATTTTCTCAGTATTACCTCCCTTTACTCCCTAAAAACACCCTCTGCTCAGTCAGAGCTATGGCTGACTGGCCTTAAATATTCATGAATTATTGTTATTTCTCACTTTGAGATTGCATATTTGAGATGGTGGGATTTGAAAATCTATGAGATTTCACTCAAGGCAAGCTTAGTCCTGTAAACAAAGGCTGAAAAATTATAGTAATGTTATCCAGTTAGTTTGGGTTCACCCTGCTTTTAGCATCTTCTTTATTCTCTAAATTGTCTTTGTGTACTTTGCTGCTACTTTAGAGAAATATACTACGTGAAATCCTAGCCTAAGCAAAAACAAACGGAAGCAGTTAAGTTTGTCCCACACCACTGCAAAGACAGTCCATAGGTCTGCTGCTTGCCAAAAATAGAGGTAGTTTATAGTATGTTCAACTCCATTGCTCATATTTTTTCATTTCCTCTTTCCAGCTGAATAAATGGGGGGAAAGAGAAAAAAAATGACTGCCATAAAAAGTACATTTTCCCCTCTATGTTCAATTATGGAGGGACATCTATAAACACAGGCATAAAGCCCAGAGAAAAAGAGATATTTCTGAAATGTTGTCTGATAGTCACTTTAGCTTCCAAATAAAAATTGTTTGGAAATATATTTAGGACATATGAACAGAAATATTGACATATGGTATGTGATATTTGGCTGAGCTCATAGATGACATATGAGCCTGTCTGAAGGAGCTTTGCTGGTACAGTAATTGTATAACCTATGAAGAGACTGATTGTCAGAAACACAGACATTCAGGGATCTATGAGAATATAATGGTCATGTAGAAGAATTTACTTGCTGATTTAATCACAGGTATGTAACTAATACAAAGTATAAATAAAGTTAATGAGAGTTTAGAAGTTAGTAGCACCCTAGCCAGCTTGGCTCAGTGGATAAAGTGTCAGCCTGCGGACTGAAGGATCCCAGGTTTGATTCTGGCCAAGGGCACATGTCCGGGTTGTGGGCTTGATCCCCAGTAGGGGGCGTGCAGGAGGCAGCCGATCAATGATTCTCTCTCATCAATGATTCTCTCTCATCATTGATGTTTCTATCTCTCTCTCCTTCTCCCTTCCTCTCTGAAATCAATAAAGAAATAAATTAAAAAAAGAAGTTAGTAGCTAAACTATTTTTGTTTTTATAATTTTCAAAATATGTTGTTTTCTGGGGGCCTGGTTACTATGGCAAAATGTGACCTTGGTCAATACCTAGAGTTGAATTTTTGTTCTCAGGCTACTTAGGATATGGCATTCATCTGTTCATTGCCATTTTAACTCTAAAGCATATGTCACATATGTTTATAACATATTTAAAGTTATAAGACACACAGATTTATGTGAGAAAGATTTTTAGCAGTGCATGCTCAAACCTGTATATGCTTCAAAAGTAGAGTTTTGAAGAGATGGCACTTTTCATTATGAGCACATTGGATTGAAATTAGGAAACTTAGTTTCTGTTCCTATTTTTTCCATCTAGTTTTATGAGTTTAGATAAGTGCCTTAACTATTCTTGGATTTATTTATAGATCTCAAAAATGGGAGGGTTGTCTAGTTGAATCCAAGTTTCCTTCCTCTTCTAATAGCTCACTGGGTAATTATCTAGATAAAAAAAACCCCTTTTTTATGTCAAGAATATTGGCTGAAATATATACAAAATTATATAAACAGTTAAGAGAAAGTATCTGAATAACTGATTTTTTTACAATTATTTTTACCTGGTGTTGTGGCACCTGCAGCTGTTTCTATATTTATGATTTTGGAGTCAAGAATAAAGATAGTACCCATATACTATGGGAAAATTAGTGACTGGTCCCAAAGGGATCATTTTCATGTAGCAACTCTGTATCCACCTATATCATTGTCAGAAAACAAGCTGGTATACTCAAATGACAAAAATCAGGAGAGTTTAATGAGCTTGAGGAGATACTTGGAAGTTGTAGTGGAGTTAAGAGTAACCTAAAAGGAATGGAAAAACTTTGGGGGACAGGCAAGGGTAGGAAGACACCAACACCTTAAGCCTGCAGGGATAAAGGGAGACAGTGGACATTGCAATCTGTAGAGATTTGTAGGGAGTTGTAACTGTAGGAGAGTACGTCTGACCAGAGCTCTGGGACTCAGTTGGGGAAACCTGGACACTGATCTCTTTCTCCGCTGGCTCTCCAATCTCTTGCTAGTGTCCACCACTGGTAAAACCTGAGTAGAAGCCAGAGTCCAAGGAAGCCAGAGGAATGCAGTCTCCTCAGGTCAGCCTTCAAAGGCCCATAAGTTATTGAAAAAGATCAAGAGAATATCGTGTATATCCATATTTTATGCTATAGAAATGTTTTCTTCATTTTGTAAAAAAAAGTAATTGTATGTATTATCGATAGACATTTAGAATGACTATTGGCATGATTAACTTTAATTGGAAAAGTCAATTTCTGATTTGACCTAGACGACTATCTTTGACCATATTGTTATAATAATAATTTTTTACTAGGACCCTAAATGACGGTATTATTGACTTATTTAAATACTTTAAAGAGATAGGTAGTACAACAAGAACTAGGAGGGGACCAGAAACAGTTCAAGGTCTGTTTTTATACATTGTTGGATTTAGTTGGCTGATTTGTACATATGAGAGTGAAGACTTTTAAATATAAATTTATGAGATATGTTATTATGCAAAAAATAGATAGAAAGATAGATAGTGTTCTGTAGCTTTGGAGGTCTTTTTGGTATTACCTTTGTCTGTTTTTTGTATATGGCAATACTGGTCTCATCAAATTAGTTGGGAAGGGTTTCCTTTTCTTCTATTTTCTCAGAGATGTGTAAAATTGATGGTAATTTTTCTTCAAATTTTTGTTAGATTTATCTAGTGTAACCATCCGGGACTGAAGATTTATTTTTTCAGCAGCTCTTATATTATAATTTAAATGCCATTAAAGGTTATACTAGTAAGATGATCTAATTCTTGGTTGAGTTGTGGTAATTTGCAAATTTTGAGGAACTAGTCATTTCTTCTAAGTTGTCAGCTTCATACATTTAAAATTATTTGTAGTATTCTCTTAACTTTAAAAAATAACTACAGGATCTGTGATATCCCTATATTATTCTTAACATGGGTGATTGTTGTCTTCTTTCATTTTATTTTGTTAATCTTGGTAGAAATTTATCAATTTTATTGATTTTTCCCAAAGAACCAAAGATTTTTGTTTCATTAATCATTTTATTGTTTTCCTATTTTCAGTTTCATTGATTTCTACCATTACTTATATTATTACCTTCCTTCTGCTTGTGTTGGGTTTACTTTACCTGTCGTTTTATAGTTTCTTGAGGTATGAAATTTTATAATTTACTTAAGATCTTTTATTATTTCTAATATAACACTTTAGTACTATCAATTTCCCTCTCAGTACTGCTTTAGTTACATCTTACATATTTTATTATTTTGTGCTTTCATTTTTTAAACTGATTTCTATGTATTTTTTTAATTACATTGAAATTTTCTTTTTGACCTATGGATCATTTAGAAATGTGTTGTTCAATTTACACAGGTTTAAATTACATAGAATTTGTAATTTATCTTGAAGTGTTTTTATGGTGGCTGCTTTAAAACCCTTGTCAGATAACTACATGTGATTCATTTCAATGTTGGCATTGGTTGGTTGTCTTTTCTCATTCAAGTTTTCATTTTTTCTTGGTTCTTGGTATAACAATCATTTTCAGTTGTTGCTTAGACATTTTGTCTTATGTTCAAAGACTCTGGGATCTTATTTAAATCTTGTTTTAGCAGAAAGTCATACTGTTCAGATTTGCATGCAGGTCCTGACTTAGTTTGTGGGCTTTGGTTCCATCGACAGTTTAATGTTCGAACAGATAAGTATGTATGACTTATCTAATGCTGCTGGGTTCCAACTGTTCTCTGATGGTGCTGCCTGAGGAAGCAAAAGGGGTTTCCTCGAGCTAAACCTCTGGTGTAGAGGGCAGCCCAGGCCTTTAGGGAAAAAGAGGCTTTATGAGACAGAATGTGTGGCACGATCCCCTACCAATGCCCCCAGCTGCCCCAGTCCCTGGCAGAGGAGGACAGTTTTAGGTTCTTGAAGACAAAGAGACATCCCATGCCCTGATGCCTATGTGTTTTTACCCAACCACTCTCATGTCCCCAGTGTGGAAGGGAGTTGCAGGCTTGGGGAGGCTTCCTTGGCCAGACACTTGTTCTTATGGGATCTTCCTTCCCCTGTGGAGAGGTGGGGGCGGGGAAGCAGAGAGTGTTTGCTGGCTGAGATGCTTGTTGTGGTGGGAGTTTCTTACAGGGAGTCATATGGGACAAATTGTTTTCCAGAACCAGGCTGAATGTGTGGTGTCTCTTGCACATGCTATGTGACTGGCTTTGAGTTTCTCCTCATTCATCCTCCTTATGCACTCAGTCCAGCTCACCTGGTGTTCACTCAGGTTCCTTCCAGGAAGGAATGGCGCTACCCAGGCTGCCTTCTGATGACAGGTTGGAGATCAGTAAATGCTGGGCCTGGGTCACCTTCCTGGGTACTGCTGTTTCTTCTCCAGTCTTCAGGTCCCAAAGTAGTTTATCTTCTTCTTATCAAGCATCAGAAGTCTCTTTTAGTGGCCTCTTGTTATTTCCAGGATGAGGAGAGGGCACAAACAGATCTATACCATCTTGTCTGGACCTGAAGTTCAGGTCTGTTTTATGCCTAGGGAAGACATGCTAACGAAGGAAGTTGTGAAGGAAAGACTCCACACCAGGCAGAAGGAGATGGAAGTTGTGGAGCCCTCTTTCTTTGGAAGCCATGGGAAGCAGAGGAAGTACAGCAGGCCCTCGAATAACATTTCCTTCATTGCCTTTTTAAAAAATTCTTTATTGCTTGAAATATGACATATGTCTCCTCCCCACTCCCATTGTCCTCTCCCTAGTCATTCCCACCATCCCAACACATGCTCTCACCCCCCTACTGTGTCCATGGGTTAAGCTTATATGCACCTCCATTGCCTTTTCCTTATAACATGAATGAAGGACATACCTCTTATTTATAGCAATTAGCCTTTTGTATAATTGGTTTCATGATATATCATTTTGCCATAGTTCTAAGAACCTATCTATGACAGTGAAGACTAAAGTGTGCTGTACAATAAGCACATCTATCTCTGAGTGAGTACATTTTCTGTTCATCCAATTTTAAGTCTTTTGTATTTCTTCATTAATTCTCTATATAAATGGATATATATATATATATGTATATATATATATATAATGATAACCATCTACATTTTGTTTATTCTTGCAGGCCATTACTCTGCTTCTGGCATGCCTTGAGATTTAAACCTTAGAAGGAATGAAATCTATTGTAAAATTTTGATTAGTATTTAGAAGTAGATGAATTGATGATATAAAATGGCTAATGGTGATTATTTAATTGAGGTTACAAAATTTTATGTATGCATATAAAGAGAGCTATTCACATATAATTTTATTTCCCTGCCCCCTTGTGGCATTCTGAGAGCTTTGATTTAAATTATATATAAAATAAATTATTTTATGATAGTAACAACTGTGGAGTAATTATGTGTGTGGGTACAGAATCCACTAGCCCATTGGCCTTAAATGTGAGTGCCCTTATCCCTTTGGAAAGAAAATGTCAGCATTTCTATTTTTATTTATTTTTATATCATTGTCCTTGAATTTATATTTTAATGATATAATATAGTAAAGTAGTAATACATGTATAACATTTTAAAATTACATAATTTGGGGCACTGATAGGCTGCTATAAAGTCAAAATAGTTTGGAGATTAGCAATCAGGAGAAGATTGTCACAATTTGCTGCATAAAAATTACTTAATATGGGGAGTTTAACCCAAAATAATTTACAAAATCTTCAATTTAACTGAAGAGATGCAGAATGTTCAGAATACTTATGTTTGCATGAGTTTGAAGAACATACATATATCTGCCTTAGAGCCTCAGAGAAAGAAACATTTTTGAAGTTGTGCACGAGAGAAAGAAATCTGGCTGGACAAGACAAAATTTGAACCTGGAATGCAAGGAACACATGTTTGTATGAGTTACCAGAGGAAGTCAGGGGTTGTTGCTCTCAGTGGGTTCTAATCTGCTTTAAAAATCCCTTCCATTTTGCCACCTTTTCACCCTAAGCTCCTTACTCTGCTTCACTATTACCTTTTTGCATAGCCTAGGTCCGTGGTCGGCAAACTGCGGCTCGCGAGCCACATGCGGCTCTTTGGCCCCTTGAGTGTGGCTCTTCCTAAGCCTTAGGAGTACCCTAATTAAGTTAATAACAATGTACCTACCTATATAGTTTAAGTTTTAAAAATTTGGCTCTCAAAAGAAATTTCAATCGTTGTACTGTTGATATTTGGCTCTGTTGACTAATGAGTTTGCTGACCACTGGCCTAGGTCACCTACATACTACAGGTATCCCTGATTTTCAAAAGTTTGAGTTAACAGTCACTTCGCTTTTAGGAAAGTCCTACATTAGCAACTGTTTTTGCTAAAAAGGAAATCCAAAGAGAACTTTTGCTTTTAGAAAAAAAGGTGAAAAGCAAAAATAACATTTGATGTTTGCTTTGCACCAGCAGTTGCAGAGGCAGCTTTCGCACCCCGAGCGGCGAGAGCGGCCCTGCCAAGCTCCTTCCTCGGGAGCTACACTCAGCCTCCCAGCATAAGCCCTCATAGCTTTGACCCGTGTCTCTGAGCATCTGTGCTTTATCTCGATTTGTTCTGTGCATTCGTTAGCAAGATGTTTTCTAAGGTACCGGAAAAGCACAAGAAAGCTCTTAAGGGTGTCACACTTAACATAAAACTAGACCTAATTAAGTGTTTTGATAATATTGAATGAAATAAAGACACTGTGCATGCGTTATATTTTGGGCCAGGAATGCTCAAAACATTTCCATATAAAGTAGCGGTAATCGCATCTTCGCTTGATGCCATTTTGGCTTATGAAAGGTATCATAGAAACACTCTACTTTTAGGTGGCAGGGAAACCTGTATGTAATGTACTTTATTCATGTTTATTGTGGGTTGTCTGTCTTTCCCCAGCTATAGAATGTAAATTTTATGAGGGCAAGTGTTGGCCTGCTTTACTCAATGATGTGAATCAGGCACCACAACCGGGCCACAGTGCCTGGGTGAAGAGCAAATTAACTAAATATTTGTTTAATAAACAGTAGCCGAGTACTGGGCTAGCCTACAAGTTTTAGGATTTTTTTAATTGGCTATTGTAGCTGAAGTCTTCCGCAGTTAATGTTACAAGGATAGGTCACTCTTCTGTTCTCTTTCTCAGTATAAACATAAACTGCAGTTGGAGAGGTTTTAGACCCTATATGCTAGCAAGAATGTACCTTTATAAAAACCTAAAAAGCATTAGTTGATTTGCTTTCTTTATCCCAAAAGTGTATTCCTTAAAAATGTTTAAAATTTATTTTTCAATTTTTATTATTTGTTTTACTGATAATGTAATTTTACATGGAAATCTGTAAAAAGAGAGGGTGGGGGAGAGACTCACTCTGGTTGGCAGGGGAGTGATAGTTATATTTTCCCCAAATATCCTCTTTCTAGCTACCCCTTGCTGACTCTACAGAATACCCATGTCTCTGCTCAATCTGGTCTGAAAGCTACAGTATTCAGTTCACATGTCATGGTCAACAGGGAGAGGCCTTTTAATACCACCATCAGTTATTTATCTGTGCTTGGCATAAACTTTTAAGAGAAAAATACATGAAGATGTGAGTGGGCTAGTGGTAAAGTTATGTGTCATACAATTGCATTGTCCTCTTATTGACAAATTTCACCCTGATAAATGCTATCCTCTCTGTTGAAAACATCTAGATATTGAAGAAAAGGAAGTGAGGTGGGTGACACAATAGTTAGATGTTTTTAGCAATAAATGACTTAAAATGCATAAAGGTTTTTCCATACTCTCATGCCTTTTAAAAGAAAAGAGCTGAAATATGAGAAAGCTGGCATTTTGCATGCATGCAGGATCAAAGGGAGAGATTGCTAGATTGATGTGGGACACAATATTTCTGTTGTATTCTGAAAGGTTTGGGTCATCTCAGCTAGAGGCAGGAGGAGGACTCAGACAAAAATAGCCCTGGCTATTAGGGAAGAGATTGGGTTTGGTAGACAATGTCTCCATATATGGGAGAAAGGGTTCTTTGCATGGCAGAAGAAAAATGCCTTGAATTCTGATCTGAGGAGGTGCCATGTTCCGTTCATCTCTAGAACTATTGCAAATCAATTATTAAGGGCAAAGAATACTCCCTAATACACAGGGACATTTTGGAAAGGAAGAAAGAAGATGAAAGGGAGTTAAAAGGAAATTGAGATATTTGCTCTTAGGGTATAAAAATTTAGGTCTTCACCAAATAGAGTTTTCTAATAGCAGCTTATACTTCACAAACAATGTCTTCTACTCACTTTTTCTCTTCATGTTTTTCCTTTCCTTTATATTCCTCTTCCTTTTTTCCTCTTTATTCCCCTTTCTATCTACCTTTTTATTTCATCTCTATCAGGATGTTGGGTGGAATATTTCTTATTGTCTATTGTCGAGGAAATCCTGCTAAAATCCTAAAAAGTTGCTGCAAAGAAGCCTGGCAATGCTGTTGCTTTCTAAGGAGAGCAAGCAAGAGATAGACCCTTATCACAGGTTGTTTAGAGGCCGTTGAACAAGCTGAGCTGCCCTAATCTAGTCACCCCTCTTGAGACTCATCAATAGAAGATTAAGTGTATGAGGAGGGTGCTGTAATTCAGTGTGTGAGTAGGGAATATTTGTAATGCCAACTCTCTAAGATAGTTATTAACAGAGATAATTACTCATTGGATCTCAAAGAAAGAGAGAATGGCATTTAATTCCTCAGGTTAATATCTGCTTCCGAATCCAGTATCCTGACCCATTCTGTGTCAATGCAAAGAGGTAGAGAAGAGAATTGTGAAGAGACCCCAGGGAAGGGGTCAGAAGCAATCCAGTATTATTGGCACTCAGTGGTTTAGAGTGATTATGAGGCCTGAGTTTCCTGTGCAAGGGTTGGTAGATAGGTGACCTTGAGCCAGTTTCCTACAGTAGGGTGCTTGCGGGACCAGGGAACAACAGAAGAGGCTGTGGAGAATGCTGCAAGTGTCAGAGCTGTGGGGTGGAGAGAAGAATGGAGCCAGAGCAATTACCCTGATACACTATAGAGTGGGGTGTTCCCACTTGTAAATGTCCTGGAAAATCACAAGAGAGACACTTGCCACTCAGAGGGAATTCAGGTTTAGTCCCCGTCAGCAATGAGAAGGCTACAAAAGCACCACATAAGATCATGATGTCAAAACTTTTCATCTCTCCTCATCCTCTATCTCATCCAGCACAGCCAAGGAAAGGAGATTCAGAAGAGGGAGTGAAAAGAAATCTTGCAGAAATAGACCACATCTACTTTTCCCATTAGGTTCCTGAGCCATAATAGGGGAGAGAAAAACATTAAAGAGGTTACATATGGGATGGAGTTGAAATTTGTCTGGATGGGACTTGTTAGACCCAGAGCTATTAAAACATATGGCATGTGCCCAAGATGGTACTAAGCAGATGGGAACTCAGTAGAGCATGGTTGAAGACAGCCACTGGAGAAGGATAAGGCCATTTCATCTTTGTATCTGCCATGGTTTGAATGTTTATGTTACCCCAGAATTCATATGTTGTTGCCCTAATCCCCAAAGGTTATGGTGCTAGTGGGTGGGGTTTTTGGGATTTAAGTTATGAGCTTTGGCCCCTGTCAATGGAATTAGTGCTCTTATATAAGAGACCCACAAAGCTCGCTGACCTTTTATGCCATGTGAGGATACAATGAGGAGTCTGGGAGCCAGATGAGGGTCCTCACCCCACCATGGTGGCACCCAGACCTTGTACTCCAACCTCCAGAACTGGGAGAGCTAAATTTCTGTCATTTATATGTGACCCAGTCTGTGGTGTTAGCCTGAACAGATTAAGACAGCATCCTGATAATTTGAGACTGTTTAGTAAACCTCATGCTCCTTGGGTGCATTACAATTTCATAGTATTTAAATTGTCTGTCATAATACTGTGAAAGTTAGCTGATAGGATATGGCTGCCTTTTAGAAAGAATCCTGAGAATTTCAATCTTCTTGTTAGCATGACCAGCATGATTAATAATTATCCAATTCTTTGATTCTAATAACTTGACTCACAATGATTTACTGTGATTCTAAAGTAAGCTGTTAATTGTCTTATTTGTAATGCTAGTTCTGCTATTTGTGACAAATTTTAATAGGAACTTCTCAATGATAGTGATTAATTTTCTTTTGATTTTCTATTAAGTGAAGATAAGAAACTTTGACAAATTGCTCTTGTAGATTTTGACATTTCTAAGAAGTCAGTTTTTATTTTTTAAGATAAGACTCATTACACCAAGCATGCATTAAAAAGCCATAAAACTAAAAGAAGCTTGCTATGGGGTGGATCATTAAGAACCATTCCAGAAACAGATGGAATGGATGTGAGCTTAGCAGTTGCTATCGTAGATGATTCGGCACTTCAGGAGCTTGAGATAGTTGTCAATCTTATGCGAATCCCTGCGTAGGCAATGGATCAGCTCATACAAAGCAAAAAGGCGAGTGTCTTTATCGGCCTCTTGCAGAAATGGAAGTCCCAACCAGGGAGAGGGGGCCTCAATTCTTCTGACTCCATGTTGAACCTAATAACGAAAAAGATAGTGACATTATTAGTATTATTTGCTTATCTTTGCTCTTTCTAATTGTTGAATTAAGATTTATGGAAGAGATAGGAATGTAAAACTCTCCAGACAGAGGCATGGGTTACTGAGCCAGTGTATCAGAAGTCTATTTATAGTGTAAAAACTAGAAGCAGAACTCAAGTGTAAGCTTTCTCATATGTATGTGATTGTAGATGAAGTGTGCCTATGCTAGATGGAGAACCAGAAAGTTGCTATTTGAATGTAGACATGAATGTGACAAAGGGACAATGCGGAGCTGTCCTCCGTTCTCTCACTTGAGGAACTTCTTCATTTTCTGACTTTGTCTCTAATGTGCACTGTGGACTTTATTTGTTCTGGCAGGTCACAATGTGACAGGTCACATTGATCTTTTACCTGCTTTGAACAGATTATATTCTCCATATAGAATATGTACCAGAGAAGGATATGATGAGGATTGTACTTGATGTTTTAAGGCTAAGACTAGCGTGTGTGTGTGTGTGTGTGTGTGTGTGTGTGTTGGTTTGCTGTTTTTTTGGTGTTTTTTGTTTGTTTGGTGTTTTTTTGTTTGTTTGTTTTTTTTGTGTGTGTGTTTTTTGTGTGTGTGTGTTTGACCCCTATGACAAAATATACTATGCCAGGGATAATGATATGAACAAGAATAAATAAATATGTGTTGTGTGTTTTTTAAAAAAGAACTAAAATTGAAGTATTATAGAACAAATTAGTGACCTCAGAAAGTAGGCCCACAGTGATGAAGAAAATCACTTGAAAATCTATGTGTTTACTACTTATGTCCCAAGGGTAAAATGTACTTTGTATTTCCAAGGGTAAAATGTACTTTGTATCTGATATATTCTTCTCCTATGAAAATGACCAAATGACACATGTTAACAAGTACTTTGTATACAATAAAAACATAAAATTTCTCCTGTTATTTTTATGATCATATATTTTTCTTTAGATGATGATAAATTATTTCTTAGAACTTCAGAAAGCTGTTTTGATATTACCTCACTTGTATTGAAATGATCCCATCTAAATGGAGATTTGTATTGCAAATATAACCTCAATCTAAATATGACAAATTATTTGGGGAGATCAAATGCAATGTGTCAATTTCATTTTTGAAGCCCCACTCAACTAAGATTTAGAATGATGCAACTCTATAAATTAGAAAATAAAGAACATTTTAGAAAAGATATACCTCTTTCTTTTGTAGCCCACTGAAATTATAGTGGTTGTTGAGCAGCATCAATGCCATGGTCTCATCTTTTCTATCTCCTTCCTTCCCAAACAATGTCTAGCAGAGTGGGTGGGTGGGGAGGGGGGAGGGGGGAGCGGGAGATAGACACCATCCAACCTGATTTTTATTTTCTCTTTTCTCCGTCCTCTCATGTTTTGATGTGGGGAGAAAAGAGGAAGAATATGAGCAGAATGTCAATAATAGGTGTCCTAGAATACTTTGAGGAAAACATTTCTCTTGCAGATTCTATTCTCCAGTTTCTTTCCATTGAAATTATTTCACTGCCTGTCCCCAAGAAGCGCCAAGGCTTGGATGGATTGGTGTGCAGTGTAGGGAAGTCTGCACCTGTCAGATATGACAGTGGAATGCTAAGATCCACTTACAGTAGACCCTATCACTACAAATTACTATTGCTTTATTTAATAGCAGTGTAGAATATAAAACGCCTAAACATTGTTCTTACAGAGTGAGGTATTTCAAAATGTATTCCTCTTCACAGGGCTCACTTCTTTCTTTAATGAGAAAAACAAAGGAGTGTCAGGAGGCTGCTTACCCGGTTGATTATCTTCTCCATGCCCTCTAGAAGCTGTTTGTTACGGTCCTCGATCTCTATGGCTCTTGATAGGATGCCATTCGGGGTTTCTTGTGTCCTAAGGGCTTCTTGCGTACTAAGGGTTTCTTGTGTACTAAAGGCTTCTTGCATAGCAAAGGTTTCTTGGGTCCCAGGGGCTTCTTGTATACCAGGGGCTTCTTGTATAGCACGCACTTCCGTGACTAGATGATACAGAGGCTCATTCCAGGAGCTCAGCACTCTGAGGACCAGGTTCAGAAGGTCTTCGTGCTAAGCAACCATTAAAATAATCGCATTAAAATAAGCATAGTACAATGGGTGACATGTGATTTTTGCTCGGAGAGGCTGCTTAACTATATCTTTGTTATTCCTACATGTGTATAGTTTGTAGGAAGGACCAAGTTGTAAAAATCTAAAATTTAAGCTATTGGTTTATACTTAGATAAATTTTTAAAAATCTGGCCTAAGTAACTGTTTCTTTTAATGATAGTTCTAATTTATGACATGAAGACTTTTGTTTTTCTTCTGAAATTCTACCATTTTCCCCACACAGAGAATTCTTTCCTATTTGACTGCTTTGCCTTTCTGTGGGGAAAAACCAATTATGCTGGAATTCCAGAAGCGCCTTTCCTGACTCAGGAAACGTAGAGTCCACCAGTGTCAATGACAAAGAGCCCAAATAATTTCATTTAAAGATACATTCTTATCAATGAATCAAATTATTCATTAATGCATTGTTTTGTGACTTGTAGTTTTATTTTATAAAATTGGAACAAAGAGACAATGAAGAAGATACGATATACAGAAACATGCGCTCCTTAGTCCACACCAACTCCTGCCCCCACACTGCTCTCGGAGCACTGTATTTACTGACATATCCTGGTGAATAAAATGGAACATTGCTATCTGTCATTAATAACAGCATTAAAGGAACCCACAATGGACATATTGTAGCATAACAATAAAAAGAGTTTTGAATTGGATGAAGCCCAGACTCACTGTTTACTACCCATGTAACTGGTGTAAATTCCATCAGCTCTCCAAGTCATGATTTCCTTACCTCAATAAGTGTAATAACAGCACCTTGTGTTAGAGGATTTTTTATGAGGATCAAATATAGTAATGCACATAAAGTGCTTCGTAAGGTGTCCGCTAATGTAGTAGCTATCAATAAATTTAACCCCTCTTCTTCCTCCTCCCCATTTTCACTTTCTTCCTTTATTTTATTATTATTATCATTATCATCATTATAATTATTTATTAATAGGCTTAGCAGACAGAAAGAATGCGGGTACCATTAACAAAGTTGTAAGGAAAGAACACATTGAATTTATGGGGCTATATATGTGAAGATGTTTCTTTTAAATCGTGTTAACTGTGGTTATGGCAGGAAATCAGAAGGGAGATGATAATAATAAATTCGAGCTGGGATAAATGACTGGGGCTTGATATGCAGACATTGCTGTCATCAGAACAGAGGCCATAATCATGAGAAGCAAAACAATATTTTACAGGATCTGCTTTCAGGTGAGGCTTATTATTGAGAAGTAAGAGTTGGCAGAGGAGTGAGTGAAGAATGAAGAAAGGAAGAAAGAAGTAGGTGTCAGAGAAGTAGGAGGATCAGAAGGAGAGCCTTGAAAGTCCAGAAGAGATGGCTCAGATGGTGTAGTGGTCAGAAATGCGAAATGCTGTCCTTATAGGAGCCCGTGTCATAAATAAAACTGATTTGTGTTTCTTACATATCCATATTTTTTTTCAAACCTTATATCTTACACATGGAAGTCCAATTCTGCTAATGCTTTCACATAGTATAATATATGCAGTCCTGGGTCTAAGCATTGGTTGCCATCATGTCTGCATGGCCAATTTATAGATCTGTTACATTTATTTATTTATTTTTAAACATATTTTTATTGTTCTTTTAGAAAGAGAGGAAGGTAAAGGGAGAGAGAGATAGAAAAATCGATGAGAGAGAACATCAATTGGCTGCCTTCTGCATGCCCCTCACCAGGGATCAAGCCCTCAACCCAGGCATGTGCCCTGACCAGGAATTGAACTAGCCATCTCTTGATGCATGGGTCTGAGCAACACTGGCTGGGCTGTTATTTATTTTGCTGCTACAATATTTAGTCAGCATTTGATTTTACTGATAATTTACCAACTATATAATGTTATTTTTCTTTGATTGCTTACTCTTCTTCCTCCTTGCCCAGCAAGTGCAGTTACCATTGCCCATTCTAATGCCTCTAATAATCTGCAGCATGGAAATACCAGTGTACTGCCTCTGTTGTTTTGGTGAGAATCCTGGATAAAAGACTTACATGCATATTTTGGGCTTGCTCCTTGTCTTCGGGGGTAGGGATTGAAGAAGTGTGGCAGCCATTGATGGCCCTGGTAAAGAACCACCTGTCCTGGGCATACTGTTTATTCTGAGAGTGATAGAGCAAATTCAGTGAGGGTTGTTTGAGCATTAAATCAATTAAACCCAGTTCTAAAATATTAACACCTTTGATAGTTGTATAATTCTTAAAAAATTATAGCCACAAAAAATAAAACTAAAGAAATAAGAAAGTTGCCCTTTTTCCTACCCTTTCTTTCCATTATATCTATAAACAGTTCTATTTCAACTAACTTTTCTAAATTCCAAGTTCTTCCTTTTTTTGCTATTTCCTTAATTTTATTCTTTTTATGCAACACTATATGAAAAGCAAATACTAGAAATATAAGGAATGTGAAATATTAAATATTTATTAAGTATCATCTTTCTTTAATACTTGAAACAAATGTGATTGTGCATATGAGCCTATATTTAGCCATTTTAAACTCTTGATTATGTAGGACCAAATGGATACACTCCTTTAATGGGTATTATAAAATTGAAACTTTTCTTTGACTAATCTCTAAATCTATACAACTATATACAATCTTCATCGTAGCTGCAGAATACAATTTGCTGATCATGATGAAGTGATAAATCAGAAAAACAAAAAAATATTAAGCAATGGACTGAGAATAAGAACAGAAAAGTCTATGCTAACACATTGACAGAGAAAAACCAATCATTAGCAAACATTGTGGAAATTTAAAGAGATTACTAGAAATATTTGGAAGACAAAAAATGGCCAGTCAAAAATCTATAAAATAACAATTAGTGTGAAAAATAACTATATAAATATACATTTATTATAAACATTAAACCACATTCTTCATGGAGACTCTTTGATTTATTGAAGTTCTAATCCATTGTCTGATCTTTGATTGACCTAAAAGAGTTAACATACGACTTCCAAAGTACCTTAATCAGAAAGAAAATAATTGTTTCCAGTTCTAAACTAATCTTCCTATTGTAGTTCTAAACCTGGAAATCTTAGAACACTAATTCATAGCATTTTTGAGTTTCAGAACAGCTAACTATTATTACTTGTTTTATTTTCCTAACATGCATTCAGTTTAGTTTAACTTTGTCCAACACACACAATTCATTGCAGTGCAATTCTCATTTATTATATATCTGCAGTGAAGAATGCCTTGGGAGAAATATACCCTACATGCAAGGACAAGAAATCAACATGCTTTCTTCTCCTCAGCCCTACCTAAAAGTGTTTTATGTCAAGTGTTTGTCTCCCCTGCCCTCCCAAATTCAGATGTTGAAGCCCCAATCCCCAATGTACTGTATTTGGAAGTAAGGTCTTTATGGAGATAATTAAGGTCCTGAAAGTGGAGCCCTGATCCACTATGATTACTGTCCTTATAAGAGGAGACACCAGACAGTTCTCTAGCTCTAATTCTCATTCTCATTCTCTTGCTCTCTCTGTCCCTCTCTTCATCTCCCAGAGCCTTCATGTGAGGAGACAGTGAGAAGGCAAGCTGAGAAGAGGAAAGCTCTTACTAAAATCTGACCATTCAGGCACCTTGATGTCTCAGCATCCACAAATATGAGAAAATACACTTCCGTTATTTAAGATGTATGTATTTTGTACGGCAGCCTCAGATGACTAGTATGGATGCTTAAGCATTTTTGGAAATTCTTAAAAACAAAATGAATTAAAGGAAATTAAAAAATACATTTTTAAAAAATCTTTGGGATTTCCTGAAACTGTCCCTTTCTTCTTATTCCTCATTTCATTTACGGATGCCTTCTTTGACCCTTAAGGTACATTATTTGAAATTTGGCTTGTGTGGCTTTCTTGTTTAAAGTGTGAAATAGCTCAATCATTCACATGAAGGTTCCATCTGGGAAGAACCAAGAAGCATGATACTTACAAACTCACTGAACATTTCAGAGGAGAGGTTATGGATGTAGTGAGATAGGATGACTGCATGATCAAACAGGTCTCCGAGGGCCACTTCGCAGTTGACAGCCCGCTGGGACAGGGGGGCATGGAGGCCACATTCTTGCAGAGGAGCAGGCTTGACACCAGCACCAGCACCAGCAGGAACGGCCCTCCTTAAATAGAAACAGGAGCCGTTCTCAGATGATCTGTTCAGCTGAGGTTATCGAAAGTCATCTTGTGGAAGACAGCCTTATCTCTCCACATTGCCCTCAGCATGATTTGGTACTTTAATAGCTGGGGTGGGGAAGAATCAACACTTTCTGCTGTGTAAATGTACATATATAATTATATTTGCACAGATATATAGTCAGAAAAGTAGGTTAGTCCCTGCGTGTTTGCACTGCTTCCAGAAGTGCCTCTATAACTTGTAAGCATTTGGAGCTTAAATTAATTCTGAGCCAGAGTGTTTAGGTCATTCTCATACGATAGTTTAGTGCCTTGGGAGTTTCTGCAGCTTTTCGGCAGCCTGGCTCTCTTAGAGTTTGTAAATTTTTTATTTTATTTTTTGGTATAGCAAAGGTGGAGATTTATTGAAGAACAGTACAGACTCCCAAGTGGGGAGGGGGAAAGGGTCCCCTGTAAATTTTGTTTAATACTATATTGACTAATACTTGCATTTTAGACACTGAAATGGCAGTTGATCTGTTTGTTTCACCTTCTTGACTGATAAGAATAAACACATGCCTGACTGATTGCTAATGTTGAATATGAAGAGAATTCTAACATCAAAAATGATGCTGTAGACTAGATCTGCTAACTCACTTTAAAAACCCCATGCATCTGCTTGCCACTTTGACAAAATTTTTAACATTTAAAAAAAATTGTTTCACAATAGCCCAGTGAGATAGTCTCGGCCTTCATTATTATCATCCAATTATACTGATGAACCAGAGGCTTAGCGAGTTTAAGGGATTCTCCCTAAATCCCATTATGAGCAGGTGGAGGATGCCCATACTGTCATCTTGTCACTTCCTCATGTCCCACCCATCACACACAATCAGTAGCCATGATGACTCAGTGCTTCCAGAGGCCATTGCCATTACATTTAAAGAACAATGCTTGACCTTTGATTGCATGATAACAGTGGCCCTAGAAAGTTTATTTTACCCATTTTTTTCCTGCTCCGTCTATAAAACATCTACTTTAAAATATTTGACAATTATCCAAGACGATTTAGTCATCAATTTGTCCTTTCAGTAGATGGATAGATGTGGACCTATAACATATCAATAATTTACACTTTCAAAAGGTAAGAAACGATAGCAAAGACTTTTAATAGCAAAGACTCCAAAAGAATATCTGGTATTAAAATGTGTTGATCAGAAAATTAAAATTTTAAGAAATATTCAATAAATGTAAGTGGATATGTATGAGATAAAACTAGGCAAGTGCTAAAGATTTCTGTGTAAAAAATATCTAAACCAAAATACTTAAAAATATCTAAAATATGTTACCTAAATAACTTTTAGCTGCACAATAAAAATATTCATGTTGTGAGGTGATTAATAAAACAGACATTTAATTTTTTTAAATAAATGTGTTTCCAAAATGTTTTTTTTTCTGTACATTGTTGTCATGAAATGTAGCTGGATATTTTATCTACAGATATTGTCTACATTATGGCTTCAGAGTTCAAACTTCAACAGGTTGACTCATCTTGAGAAAATCATGTAAGAGACCTGGGAACCAGAAAATGTTAATCTCTGCCTTCTGGATTTGTGGTAAATTAGACCTAAAGATCCTTTGGTCTTATTCCAGTCCTGGGTTTCTCAACCTTGGCACTATTGGCATTTTGAGCGGGATAATTCCTTGTACTCCAACCTCTAGAACTGTGAGAACTGAGTTTCTGTCATTTAGAAAGGACCCTGTCTGTAGGTTCTAGAGGCTCTCTTGTGCACTGTAGCTTGTTTAGCAGCATCTCTGACCTCTACCCACTAGGTACCAGTAACACTCCACCCGCCAGTTAAGACAACCCAAAACATATCCAGACATTAAGATGTGTCCCTAGAAGAAGGATTCATCCATTTGAGAACCACTGTTCTAGTCTATTGTGCCCTTGTACAATTGCTTTACAGAGCAGTGATTAGATTACTTTTCTAAACTCTGTAAACCTGAAACCTATTGCTCAGAGAATATTAGCTAAAATTTCAGATTCATACCCTCAAAGAAGTGTTGATAAAGCCAACAACTCAGTGAGTTGCTGTACATACCTGTCAGTGACAACCCTTTGTTGTCCATGGTGGTGATAATTTCTGGAAACACCGTTCGCCAGAGAAGACCTGGTAGTCCCACAGCTTTCTCTTTCCCAGATATTGGCTTTATAAACCTTTGACATCTTTATGAATGTTTTTAATAAGTATCTCCTTCCCTTTACCAGTCATCTATTGTCGTCAATGAGATTACCCCCATAATTTCAAACATCAAATGGCATTTTATTTCTTATTCATATGTAGGAAGAAATACTGGCCAGAAATTTCAAGAGGGATTTTGATTAATTAGACCAAAAGGAAATGAGAAAAAATAATGAAGTAAGATCTGGAAACTAGTTTGGGTTAGAGGACCTTTAAAACTCTAGAAGTCATTTACTTTGAATATTACCTTTATTTCTCTTCAGTTTCTTGAATGTAGCATTATATTTCACTTAGGTGTCTCATGTATTACCAAAGGGTATTACTTTTTTCATTCAAATTTGCTAGGTGGTCAAGATTTCAAAACTGACACACTAAATACCAGGAAATAAAGCTTGAGAAAATCAAATTTTCTGTTCCTTGTTATATTCTTATTATACTCCTCTTTTTTCTTGTTTTTACATTTTATTCTTTGTCTTAATGATATATATGTCTGGTACTTTGTTTTTAAATGTGCATTTTATTTGCTTATGCCTTTTAATTTTACCATATATGTAAACTTATATTATCATCTCCAGTTTACAGATTAAAAACTGAGGCTTGGAGAGATTACATGTCAAGAATACAGAAGAAGTAATTAGTCAAGGTAGATGTCAGAAAGATTATTGCTTCAAGGAGAATCAGGAGGGTTGTAAAAAGGCTGGGAAATGAATTATTTAACAAACATTGCTGTGTACCCATATTGAAGATGATCAGGAAATCATTCCTGGCCTTAGGAAATTAATTTTGGGAAAGTGACATAGTGGTTTTCAAGGGCCAACACAAGCACACACTTGCATACACACATCCTATATATGACATAGTAAAACAAAATTTTAGGTAAACATTGTCATGTTCTTCAAGGACAGGGGTTGATAAACCGCTATTAACATATGATCATTTTATTTCTCTGACCTCAAGCCACTCCAGGGCTAAAGTGACAAAAATTAATCTTTCATGGGCTCAAAAGTTCCATTTGCCTTTTGGAGATTTCCTAAATGAAATGATTATAATGAATATAAACTAAGTTGTTGACGACTTTCTCTAAATTAAGTCCATGTATCTAAAACAGCCTGTGACCTTTAGTTTTAATTTTACCATATGTCTCTTATGGTAAATTGACAGATGAGGTAATTTAAAAAAATAATCCCTTTCTATAGCATTTGCTTTTACTATAGCTGCTACTGCCTTATTTGTACTTCAGCAATTGTCAGACTAAGTGCTCTTATGGGGGCTTAGAAATCTTAATCAAGACTAAGATCACTTAAAAACTATCTTCCATATTAATTGAACATAGTGGTTTGGTCGATTTCTGGGTTCTCTATTATATTCCATTGGTCTATATGTCTGTTCTTGTGCCAGTACTAGGCAGTTTTGAGAACAGTGGCTTTGTAATACAGCTTGATATCTGGTATTGAGATCCCTCCTACTTTGTTCTTCTTTCTCAGGATCGGAGCAGCTATTCGGGGTCTTTTCTTATTCCAGATGAATTTTTGGAGAGTTCGATCTAGATCTCTGAAATATGCCATTGGTATTTTAATGGGGAATTGATTGAATCTATAGATTGCTTTGGGTAGTATGGACATTTTAATGATGTTGATTCTACCAATCCATGAACACGGTATGGTCTGGGTTGGGAAAATTGGACAGATATATGCAAAAAAAAATGAAACTAGACCACCAACTTGCACCATACACAGGAATAAACTCAAAATGGATAAAGGACTTAAATGTAAGACTGAAAACCATAAAAATCTTAGAGGAATCCACAGGCAGCAAAATCTCAGACATATGTCGAAGCAATATTTTCACCGATACAGCTCCTAGGCCAATGAAAACTAAAGAGAAAATAAACAAATGGGACTACATCAAAATAAAAAGCTTCTGCACAGCAAAAGAAACCATCAACAAAACAACAAGAAAGCCTACTGAATGAGAGAAAATATTTGCCAATGTTATCTCCGATAAGGGTTTAATCTCCAACATTTACAGGGAACTCATACAACTTAACAAAAGGAAGATAAACAACCCAATCACAAATGGGCAATGGACCTAAATAGATACTTTTGGAAAGAGGACATACAGAAGGCCAAGTGACATATGAAAACATGCACAGTCACTAATCATCCGAGAGATGCAAATCAAAATGACAATGCAATACGATTTCACACTTGTTAGAATGGCTATCATCAACAAATCAACAAATGACAAGTGCTGGCGAGGATGCAGAGAAAAAGGAACCCTCGTGCACTGCTGGTGGGAATGCAGACTGGTGCAGCCACTGTGGAAGACAGTACCGAGTTTCCTCAAAAAACTAAAAATGGAACTCCCATTTGACCCCGTGATCCCACTTCTAAGAATATATCCCAAGAAACTAGAAACACCAATCAGAAAACTTATATGCATTCCTATGTTCATAGCAGCACAATTTACAACAGCTAAAATTTGGAATCAGCCTAAGTGCCCATCAGCAGATGAGTGGATTAAAAAACAGTGGTACATCTACATAATGGAATACTACGCTGCTGTAAAAAGGAAGGGACTCCTACCATTTACAACAGCATGATGGACCTGGAGAGCATTATGCTAAGTGAAATAAGTCAATTGGAGAAAGATAAATATCACATGATCTCACTCATTTGTGGAATATAATGAACAACATAAACTGATGAACAAAAACAGATCCAGAGACAGAGAAGCATTGATCAGACTGTCAAACCTCAGAGGGAAGGCAGGGGAGGGTGGGGCTAAGGGGGAGAGATCAACCAAAGGACTTGTATGCATGCACATAAGCATAACCAATGGACACAGACACTAGGGGGGTGAGGGCATGAGCAGGGAGTGGGGGGCAATGGGGGAATAAGAACACATATGTAATACCTTAATCAATAAAGAAAAAAAACACTATTTTCCTAATTGCCTTAGCTTAAGCAGCATCAGATTGTGAATCATACGTATCAGGTGTGATGATTTACAGTTTCTAACAATCTGAAGCTGGGTCAGGATTCCATACACTCAGACTAGGTATCCACTTTTCCCCCTGGACAATGAAAGTCTGAATTATGAAGAGAGCAGCACCCTCTGGTAGAGAATTTAATGCTGCCTTACATCTCCCCACCCCCTCTTCTACAAACTTAGGAGTACAGAAATCTGTCATAAGAACTGACAACTTAATCTTAAAAGGTAAAGGTGTTGCTACTTTCGTAGATAGCTAGGAAAAGAGTAATCTAAGAAAACCTGAGTTGTGTTTATTCAGTGGAGGGCAATTGATTTATTTACCTCCACAAAGATATGTTTTCTCTGTGAATTTTCTTGTCTGCTTCCTTGCTGCGTCACAGCCCCACATTCCCATTACTGGGACATTGCAATATCTAAATAATGTAAAAGGCATATTCTATGCAAGAAGTCAAAGTTGTTCTATTTTTTTGGCTAACTATGTCATTCACTTTTCACCTTAATTTTGTATGTGCTCTACTGCAGATCTTTCCTTTCTCAAACCCTGCCCTTAATTTAGAACAATAGAGAAGTTTACTAAGATTGGACTTGTCTGCTTCTATTTACAAAAGTTCATTTGTTTGCCACTTTTGGCCTAAAGGTTTAGGATTAAATTTAGAGCTGGTGATTAATTTCTGTCAAGTAGCTGAATAAATAGCTCAAATGATGTTAAAGAGCCATGAATGTTTTAGCACCTGAAGCTATTAAACAATTTTCCCACCTTTTCTAAGTGACTCTAATTTTTAACATTAAGTAACATCAGCTTGGTTTTTATTCCGAATTAGGTATGGAGCTTGTTCTTTTTTAAAATTTTCTTTTACTTATCTATTTTTAGATTTGCCATGATATTGTTTTTTCTTCTGTCATTGATAATGCAAAAATATTTTAAATGTTTTACATAACTTGAAAGGTGTCTACTGCAAGATGTAGAGGGGAATGTTAAAGAGCAAAAAATATTAAGAGGTTTAAAAATCATCAGACTAGGTCACAGGAATGTTTCAATCTATATTAATAATGAATTATCTTTAATGAAGGGAAATTTGCAAATGATTAAATGGTATTGTTTATAAATTTTAAAATTTCAAATAGCCATCTTCTAAAACTTGGACTAAAGGATAGGATATAATGTGATGGCGAACCTTTTGAGCTCGGCGTGTCAGCATTTTGAAAAACCCTAACTTAACTCTGGTGCCGTGTCACATATAGAAATTTTTTGATATTTGCAACCATAGTAAGACAAAGATGTATATTTTTGATATTCATTTTATATATTTAAATGCCATTTAACAAAGAAAAATCAACCAAAAAAATGAGTTCGCGTGTCACCTCTGACACGGGTGTCATAGGTTCGCCATCACTGGTATATGTTGTTTTCCCTGTAAGATATCAGAAAATGTAAAAAGAGCATTGAAGAAAGGATCAATCACAGTGATGATTTCTTGAATTGCACTGTTGTCAGGATAAGCAAAGTAATGATTTAATTGCTTCCTACTATTTACGTTAACTTCATGCATATTAAAACATACATTTTCCCCTTAAGTGCCTGTGTTCAACGCTTATCTCTTACTAGGGCTTTGCACATCATCAGCTTTCCTAAGGAACTCCAGAACCCAAGTTCTTAATCTGTTGGCAATGTCTTGAGAGCATTTGCTCCTTAAGTGAAAAAAAAAAAGCTATAGTGGAAACATTTGGAAATTTCCCCTGTGGTTCCTTTTCTCTTTATTTTTGTTTTCACTAATATGATATACATATCCTTTGACCTAGTTTTACTTTCTTGTCATATGCTTGTTCTAAACCATCTGTCCTTTCAATGCCTGCTTTAAGACAATGCCAGACCTAAGAATCACATGTGTAGAGACTTCACCGATTCACTCTCTGAGATTACATTTTTTTCAAGTAAACACATCAAATATTTTGATGTATGCTAATGCTAAGTGGTGCAGGTAATAACTTTATTTGTAAAAGATTCCTCATACTTCAAGATTACGTGTGTGTGTGTGTGTGTGTGTGTGTGTGTGTGTGTGTGTGTGTCTTCCTTGCCTGATGGGAAATGGATCTGAAGCATGTTCACTTCCAGGAATTTATCTATCTATCTTTCTACTTACCTATCATCATCTATGTATCATCATCTATCATCTCTCTATAGAGAGTCATTATCTAATAGGAAGTGGACTCTGAGCCATACCAACTACCAACTTCCAGGGATAATTTTAATCTTATAATTAACACAGGTACCACCAAACAGAAGAGAAAGCTATAGAAATAGACCAGGGTTCCTAGGTTCCCTGAAGAGACTGCATTCCTATTTAATTTTTCAATGGTGGTGAGACTCTGGGGAATCCTAGTTGTGGGGCTGGGCAGTCAGGAGGAGTCTGGGAGGCCAGAGCAGCAAATCTGTACAGATCTGAAGAGAATTATTTCAGTATTCTAACAACTCATAAGGCCATACATGTACTGACATTCTCCCACTGCTAATCATTTATTTTCAAGCATTGAAAGAATTCAGATTGAGAAGCAGGTTTTTCACAGGAAATATCTGCCAGTTCCAGTCTACACAACCATCACCCTCCGATGCATTTTTCTATTAGAGTTTGTTAAAAATATCTTAGCTGTGACATGTTAATCATCTTCTTTATCATTCATTAAATGCAACTTTTCTTACTAGTGTAACATATATTTTGATATTTAGGGATTGACAATTGTTTAAAAATGCTCTTTACCATTTGGGTTTGCAATATAAATAAGAATTAATTGCTTGATGGAATGCTCTATTTATCAAAGACATATAAAGATATTGATATGTAGTTAGGTAGATAAAAGCATATATATAAAATTATATATATAAAACTATGGGGTGAAATGAAGGTGCAGGATGATGATGACGATTTCTAAGACAAGGAGATCACAGAATTTTGGGTCTCCTTAATCCTAATAAAATGAGCAAAAGGTAAGCTTTAAAAGTAGTAGCAAAATTACACCTATTTCAAATGTGGAAGGAAGTATGAGTATGTAATTTTTTCATAGTTCATAGCTGGAAATCAATATACAGTCAAGGTGACTTTTAAAAAAAGGAAAGGTGTCCACACATGATGCAAAGTTTCCATAGTCACTGGAAGAATGAAGAACATTATAAACCTTCTAACATCTCGGGGAAAAAAATATCACACAAATACACATGTACACATGCACACACAGATAATACACAGATAATGACAATCCATGTAACAAAAGATAGAAAACAAAAGAAACATAAGCAAAAATATATATAAAATTAGAGGCCAGAATAAGATCAAACATCAAATGTATCATGTGATAAGTTTACTTATTTAAAGGAAAAAGAATGACTTTCTCTAAAAATGGCATAACCCAATTAGATGCTGAATATAAGATATATCCCAAACCATCCTTTTCAAAGGATGAGGAGCTAGGGGTAGATTCTGACCCCCAGGGGACATTTACCAACATCTGAAGACATTTTTATTGTCATAACTGAAAGTAGCAGTGCTCCTGGCATCTACTGGGTAAAGGCCAGAGATGCTACCAAATATCTTACAACACACAGCACAGCCTCTCAAACAAAATATTTGCCATCCAAAACATCAGTAGCTCTAATGTTGAGAACCCTGATCTAAAATGAAGTGGCTAATGAAAAGTTAAAACGGAAGTACAAAAACCACATCATGCAAATTATTTAAAATGCTGGAGTAATGAAATTACTAATAGGCAAGTTTAAGTTTAAGGCAAAAGGGGTTGAAGGGTAGTATTTTGTGATATTGTTTATAATCAACACTAAGGACAAGGCTGTCAACAATCTTTATGCATTTTAATAATAGGATCCAAAACATGATATATATATGAAATGTGAGGTGAAATAACCAAGATGAAAGATAGGAGTGTATGTATTTCAAACAACTCTGAAACACCTATAATAAATGGCATTTTACTTGGCCACGATGAAAATGTAACAGTTTTGTAAAAATTAGAACACATAACAATAAGAGCATATATGTAGTTCAGTTTATTTTATTTTCTCTCAATAGTCACCAATAACTATTTGATTGCCAAATCTAAATAATTCCTTGCGCCCTTAGCCATCTCAACATTTTTTGGACATTCTACCCTGTGTTCTCCTCATTGGCCGTCATATTCCCTGTCATGACTTTACCTGTCGTGTCCGTGAGGATGATCCCAACTCTATTTTTCTTTTCCTGACTTCTAAGCTGCCATCTACCTGCTGTACCTGCTATATATTTCAACCTATACCAGGTATGTCTTTGATCAGAATATGCTGAGTTAGTAAAAGAAGTCCTGACATTCAGCCTTTCTTAAAGTATATCTTCTCAGTTGCCCACACTTAACCTCTCAAAGTTGTGTTTCTTATATTTTTTTTTGTCTCCCTTCATTCATACTCAACCAGTTGATATGTTGCAATTATCTGGCCTCCTTAACCTCCATAACACTTTCTTTCTTCCTGTCTCCAGGTCATTTTGACCTGAATATTTATAATCACTTCTCTTTCATTTTCTCCTGCCTATGTCCGTTTCAATTTTAACCTTTTTACCCATCTAGGAGATTAATCATCAGGAAGGGCAACTTCTGAACAATCTCTAATTTGTTTAAGTCATTTTATTTGAGATCAGAAGAACCACTGAGTAAATATAACCAAATATTTCATTTTACAGGTAAAATGTATTAAATGAAGTAAATGTATTTAATTATTAACAGAACTGGCAATGGAACTCCAGATTTTTTTGCCTGCCATAAAGGTACTTTTTCTTCCTGCTTTCTTTACTCATATTTATGCCCACTAAGTTTCTATTCAGCTCATGGTAAGTCTTGGAGAAAAGATACAGATGTAACTTTGAAGAGATATTGAAAAACATCTTACTTCAGGACAAAATGCCAAGGTAATTGGATTTCAAAAGAAAGAAGAAAAATAGAATGTTTTAAAAACTTAGGAGACTTAAAGGAATCATTGCCACTCTCAAAGAGTGTAATTTTAAATCATGTTATAAAGACAATGCATTTGTTAGAATATTTCTAAATGAGTTACATAGGTAAGGAATGAAAAACTATTATTTTTTCAAATTGGTCTTTGGTTTATCTGCCATTTTGGTTTCTAAGAATTATTTTAGTAAGATGAGTCTTGCATATGTCATACACTCTTCATTTCACTTGACACTTCTACATCATTAGTAGCATGAAAGTCAGAGAATTCGTGTAGATTATAAGAAATAAAAGGTTATCTGTCAACCGCTTGATAGAAGCATTATTATTATTATCTTTATAGGCAATGTGGCATTTGAATGTTCTTTCTTCTACAGGTCATTTTGTACTCATACTTTATAAGATTAACTTAATAGGTGAGGAATCCGGTATTTCTTCCAGGCATTAATTTTATAGAGAAAGTAAGAGAATAAATATAGACCATAAATTTCTGTTAATAACTTGACTAAGAGAGAGACTTTACTTTGAGTCGCATATGAGAATAGAGACAATTTGGATAAATGATAATCATGAACACATATAGGAAACGGCTAAAAAATTGTGAGATATTTTCATGTTCGGTTTATAGAAAGCTTTCTCATTAAAGCCACATCAAGAATATAGGAACACATTTATGACTTAAGCACATTTTTGCTAGATAAGTATGTGAAGTAACTATATCTTCCAAACTCTTGTCTACCTAAATTAAGTTTAAAAGTAAAGTACTATTCATATCATTCAATCTACAGAGAACTTGAATCTCAAATGTCAAGACAGAAGATTTGCCCCTGTTATTTTTTCAAGTGATTTCAACAAGTATCCATTGCATTTGCTTGTGTAGATCTGTATCTTATTTTTGTCCAGAACCTTTTACATTTTTGTTTATATGTGAAAATTTTCAATAATTAAGAACAGTCTCTCAAATAGTTGGCTAGGCATTGTAGACTCTTAGTAGCTATTAGTGAAATCATTAATAATTTTTACTTTTCAAATACCTTAATGACAAAAAAGATGATTAATATAGTGAAACATTTCTTTTAGTACTCTAATCAGAATATCCTATAACATGCCAATTGATGAGTACAGTGTTACTTGAATATTCTAACTTTATCAATCTGTAATTCACTTTGACTCACTGTGTCTGGGGAGCAGTAAATGTGTATGTGTGTCTGTTCTGAATTACTCTAATAAATGTTACATTCTCATTGTATATCATGAAAACATATTATATGCAAAATTTATTTGAATTCCACATTAGGGTTTTAAAGTTTTTAGATAATGTATCTTTAAAAAATTGCATATAGTATTTCCATTATTTCAGGTATTTCTTGCAATACAATGCAAAATAATAATCCCATAAGAGTGATGCCACAGGAGTTCTCATTGATTCTGCAGGAAAGTCAAGGATATGAAAGTGGAAATAAGGCAGCTTTTGATGGGTTTAAATTTTTTATATAACATGTATATAAAATTAAAGGTGAAAAACTTAAGTCTAGATAGCATCTTATCACCCAGGCCCATTTCCACTGCTAACCACTGCTTCCTTCAAAGGTTAATTAAATTATAAACGCACATCTGTAGAATATTTGTGTGTTTAAAAAAAGTCATTAAAAGTGCAATATACCTTCCTGTTTGGCCAATTTTAATGAATATATTTGCATCTAATACTAGTAGCCCACCCTTAGAGCTTTCCTGCTCATTTTCTCTGCCTTTATCCTAAGCAGCCAGATTTCCAAGGTTAAGATCAAAGGCTTTGTGAAAATGTCATGAGTTTGTCCTTGTCAAAAAAAAAAAATCTCAAAAGTCTTTCTTTATAGTTTACCTCAATGTCATTTCGAGTAAAGGAAATTTTATCATCCTAAACATAAAACCCAAAATATTGTTTTATAATGTTATGAAACAATTTATTATATATATATTTTCCTTTCAACTGACACATTTTAGCACAGTTCATAAAAAATGACATTAAAACTGTTTTACTTTTATTACAACCCCAAATTGAAAGTTTATATATGTATTTTTAGTTTTTAATTTACAGTTAATACTCAATATTATATTAGTTTCAGGTGTATAGCATAGTGATTAGATATTTATGTAACTTATGAAGTGATTCCCCTGATAAATCTAATGCCCCCCAATACCATACAGTTAATACAGTTATTACAATATTATTGACTATATTTTCTCTGCTGCATTTTACATCCCCGTGACCATTTTGTAACTGCCAATTTGTACTCCTTAATACATTTAGCTTTTTCACCCAACCCCTACCACTCCTCCCCTCTGACAACCATCGATTTGTTATCTGTATCTATGAGTTCTTTCTGTTTTGTTTGTTTGTTTATAAAACTAAAGCACTTTATTTCACCATACACAAGAATAACTTCAAAATGGATGAAGGACTTAAATGTAATACCCAAAACTACAAAATTCCTTGAAGAAAACATAGGCAGTGAACTCTGTTACATTGCTCTTAGTAATATATTTTTTTAATAGGTCTCCTCAGGCAAAGGAAACAAAGGAGGAAAAATAAACAAATGACACTGCATAAAGCTAAAAAATTTTTCCACAGCAAAGAAAATCATCCAGAAAACCAAAAGACAACTACTGAATGAGAGAAGATATTTACCAATGATACATTCAATAAGGGGTTGATATCCAAAATGTATAAGAAACTCATACAACTTAACACCAAAAAGAAAAGCAATCCTATTAAAAACTGGACAGAGGACCTGACTAGGCATTGCCCAAGAGATGACATAGACACATAAAAAAATGCCCAACATCACCAATCATCAGAGAAATTCAAATTAAAGCTACAATGAGATATCACCTCACACCTATCTGAATGGCTGTCATAAAAAAAAAATCAACCAACAAGTGTTGGCAAGGATGTGGAGAAATGGTGTACTATTTGGGATTTGGATTTCAAATTGATGCAAACTATGGAAAACATTATGGAGGGTCCTCAAAAAATTAAAAATAGAACTACTATATCCCTGGCTGCTGTGACTCAGTTGGTTGAGTGTCATCCTATGCATCAAAAGGTAGGCAGTTGGATTCCTGGTCAGGGCACATGCCTGGGTGGCCTGCTCCATCCCCAATAGGGGGCATGCAGGAGGCAGCACAACAATGTTTCTCTCCCTCTCCCTTCCTCTCTCTCTAAAATCAATAAAAACATATTTAAAAAAAATAGAACTACTAGCCTTAGCCAGTTTTGCTCAGTGGATAGAGTGTCAGCCTATGCACCGAAGGGTCCCAGGTTTGATTCTGGTCAAGGTCAAGTACCTCGGTTGCAGGCTCTTCCCCGGCCCAGGCCCAGGTGGGGGCTTGTGCAGGAGGTAACTAATTGATGTGTTTCTCTTACATTGATATTTCTCTCTGTCTTTCCCTCTCTCCTCCACTCTCTCTAAAAATCAATGGAAAAATATCCTCAGGTGAGGATTTAAAAAAATAGAACTACCATATGACCTAGCAATTCTATTTCTGTGTATTTATCCAAAAAAATCCAAAACACTATTTGAAAAGACACATGCCATGAACCTCTATGTTCATTGTGGCATTATTTGCAATAGCCAAGATAATGAAAGCAATCTAAGTGTCCATTGATGGATGAATAGATAAAGAAGAGTGGGTACATATATATGATTTAATATTGCTTGGCCATGAAAAAGAATGAAATCTTACTATATGTGACAACATGTATTGACCCAAAGAGTATTATTACTAAGTGAAATAAGTCAGACAAAAAAGGAAAAATAACATATGATTTTCCCTATATGTGGAATCTAAAAACAAAATAAACCAACAAATAGGTTTATATCTTAAGCCTTATCATTTTAGAAAGGGTTATGTGGGAGAAAACCTCAAAATTTACGATGAAAAAATATGCTTTTTCCTTGAAAAAAGTGTATTATCACTGTTTGTTAAGGAATTATATATATTTATGCATAAATAATTAAATAAGAAATGGGAGCTTTGAATTATACTATTAATGTAACTTTTGATTTACTGAGGCTGTCCCTACATGATTGTGACAAAATAATCAATTTATTTCCAAGTTTGATGAATATGATTTGTCATGGTTCGTGTAAGTTTCTGATTCTTGCATGTAACCTTCTGCTCATGAAGCCCTATAAACTAGTAACTGCCAGCAACTTCCAGTTATATCTAATCCTGAAATCATGAAAGCAGATAGGCCAAATAACTGATTTGGAATAGTCACCTCTCTGGACAGGACCAACTTGATGATATATTGAATAACATTAAGAATATTCTTTGAATCTTTTATAAAAGAGACTATAAACAGTTGTTCTGATCATCTATTGCTACGCAAAAATTGTTCCAAAATGTCATGGCTTAGAACAACAACAATCAATTTACTGTTATCTCTCGTGGTTCCTGCTTGGGGTCTTTCATGCAGTTGGGTGGTGGCTAGGACTATAGGCATCTTGAAAGCTTCTTCACTCAGATGTCTGGTAGGTGATGCTGACTGTCATCTGAGGTCTCCACTGATCTTGTCCAGCTGAACACCTACTCATGGCCTCTTCATGTGCTCTGAGCTTCCTCACATCATGGAAGCTGGGATCCAAGAGGACCAACACAAACCTTGGAAGTTACATAGCAACACTTTCTACATGGTCACCAGCATGCCCAAACTCCTGGGGACAGATAGACCCCATCTATCAATGGGAAGAGTATGCTATTGTACAAGAAAAAAAAAGTGTGTGGAATGGAAAATTCTGTGGTGTCCATCTTGGAAAATACAATCTGCAATAATAATTATACTGTAGTGCTGATAGTGTTTATTCCTTAAATCATCCTGCAAATGATCTTAGATATCTACTATATAACTCACAATTTTTACTTAACCAGAAACACATTTGCCAATTCTCTTTAGGGGTTGCCAGACAGTGTCAGAGTCCTCCTTCGGCCCCCAAAAAACCTATAGCTAAAATTTTGTTTTGAAACCTGGACAATAAGTCATGTAATGGAAAGAATATCAGAAATAATAATTTTGTTTTTCAGGGATCAGTGAACTTTTTCTTGAATAGCCAGATAGTAAATATTTTAGGCTTTGCTAGTAAAGAGGTAAAATAAAGGATATTATGTAGGTGCTTAAAAAACTATTTTAAAATGTAAATAATAGTCTTAGCTCATGGGCTGTACAAAAACAGTTTGTTCAGTAAGAACTGGCTTGTAAGCGACAGTTTGTCAATCTCTGGTCTAGATCATGAGACAGCAGTACAAATCAATTTTTTCAAGCCCATGAACCACTTTTCCTTTGGTTGCATGGATGCAGAGGTAATGCAAGTCTGACTCTTCGTCTGCACTGATCACTGAACATACTTTGCTTACTGATTTCAATTTTAATTGCTGACAATCACTGCAGCCTGATTTGGTGAGTCCTTCATAAACCTACCAATTATTTTAAGTGATAAAACTAGTGTGGACATAAGTCCTAGATATCCAGAGGAAAAAATAAAGGAAAAAAAAAAACAATATTCAGAAAATCCAATTCCTTTTCATTTTTCTTTACTTTTTAAGATAACCCTTAGTTAGGTACAGAGGTAGTGTTATTAATTCTCTTCATTTCATGATACATTATCACTATTTTTAATGCTTAAATACTCCCATTATTTCTTATCTATCTATCTATCTATCTATCTATCTATCTATCTATCTATCATCTAATCTCTTCTTATTCCCTTCTGCACTCCTTTTACCATCCTTTCCCCAGAAACAACTATTCTAACATATTTATATGAATTACTTTGTATGTGTTCCTTTAAGATGCATATTGTGTAAGCATACATTTTTAATTTACCACAAAGATATGGTCTTAGAGATTTCGATCTGAACTTTGTTTTGGTTTTTCTTCATTTATAGTTAAAAGATGCATTCATATTGCTATGTGTACATCTAGTCTGTTGTTTATAACTCCTTAAATATGTCATTGAAGGCATTTGCATTTTACTACTCCACTCTTCCAGATGACATCTAATCCTCCTCCACTATAAACAATACTGTGATAAATATTTGTGTACCTGGCTTTATGAGAAACAGCAATAAATATTATCTTAATAATACAGTTAAAATTAGTCATCTAGTTACTATTGTGAATAAATCAATGCTTTATAGGTCCCTTTGAAGTACAACACAACTATAACAGACTAAATATTAAAAAGACACAATGCAAAAAAGATTTTCACTAAGAGTATAATGCCAATGATTATTCTATTGGAACTAAATTTACTCACTTTCTTAGATTTGATTGAGGTGACAGTCACTGTCTTGACAATGAGTTTTTATGACATTTCAGTTTTTAAAAATATTTTAGTAGTTGCTCTACAGATGAAAATATACACTCATAACTTTTCATAGGCTAGTTAGCATTAATAATGTAATGTTCTTTTGTACATGAACAGTAGAACCTTGATAGGTCCATTGATTACCCTCTTCATCCTTTATGCTATAGGTATCGTATATGGTACATATACTTACACTATTCAACTCAAAATAATGTTACAGTTTTTGCTTTAGACAGTTATATATGCAATACAAAATTAAGAGATAATATAGTATTACATATTTATCTATAAACTTACCATTTCTAGTGTTCTCTATTGCTCCCTTAGAAGTCCAAGTTTATCTCTGGAATTATTTCCCATTAGACTGAAAAATTTCCGTTAGCATTTCCCATATTACTGGTTTGCTTTGTGACAATTCTCTCATTTTAAAATCTAAAATGTCTCCTCTTTTGATTTTACTTTTGAGGGATAACTTTGCTCAATATAAAATTCTTAGTTCATATTTTTTTTTCTCTTCAGTACTTTGAATATGTAATTCCAATGTCTTCTAGAGTCCACAGTTTTAGATGAGAAGTCAGTAAGTGATCATTTTTCCTCTGTGTTTAATGCATTATTTTCTTCTTGTTGCTTTCAGAGATCTTCCTACTTTTTCATTTCAAATAATTTGACTATAATGTTCTTAGGCATGATATTCTTTGAATTTGTAGTACTAAGGTGACATTGAGATTCTTATATCTTTCGTTTTTTAATTTTTGCCAATTTGATAACATATTGGCTATTATTAATTCTTATATTTTGCCCCAAATTCTCCTTTCCTTCTGAGATGCCAATTAAATGTAAATTGTACCTTTTAAATTGTCCCATAGGTCCCTGAAGCTCTGTTCACTTTTTCTTAATTGTTTACTTTGTTTTTCAGACTAGATAATTTATATTGTTCTATCCTCAAGTTTATTGTCTCTTTATCATTTCTGCTCTTTAATAAAAAAAATTGATATTGTACTTGTCTGGAATTTTAAAATATATATATTTTATTGATTTTTTACAGAGAGGAAGGGAGAGGGATAGAGAGTTAGAAACATTGATGAGAGAGAAACATTGATCAACTGCCTCCTGCACACCCCCTACTGGGGATGTGTCCGCAACCAAGGTACATGCCCTTGCCCAGAATGGAACCTAGGACCCTTTAGTCCCCAGGCTGATGCTCTATCCATTAAGCCCAACCGGTTAGGGCACTTTTCTGGAATTTTTATTTGGTTCTTTTTCATTTAATTTCTCTACTGAGATTCCTAACTTTTCATTCATTATGAGCATATTTATCTTTAAATCATTGATCATTGTTATAATTATTGTTTTAAAATTCTTATTTTACTTAAATACCTCAGTCATCTCCAGATTGAACTCTGCTAATTGTCTTTTCTTTTGATACTGACAATTTCCTGTTTTTATCATGTGTCAAGTAATTGTGTATTGCACTCTTGTCATTTTAATGATACGTTGTGTTTGGATTTTGTTCTAGTCTACTGAAGAGTATTGCTTTTTGTTTGTTTTAGCTAGCAATTAACAAGACTCAAATTTCAATCTCCATCTCTTTGGTGGCAATTCAAACCTTAGTTCAGTTCTTTCATCCTCAGCTGTGTCGCTTGGAGTCAGCCACACACCCAGAGAGATCAGACAGAAATATACACAGAATTTGGGGCTTCTCTTCCTTGGGTCTTCCTTTTTGAAATTCTCCCCTTACTTTCTAGTGGCCCCAATAGCCCAGAATAAATATGGGGTTTCTTTCAAAGTTTTAGCCACTCAAATGAGCATTATTGCAGTTTTCCTGCAGGCTACAAGCCATGCAATACTGGAAGATCATCCTTGTTACTCCTTTCTTCTGAACATTGACTGTCTTCTGCAAGTTCCCTACATTTGGTGTTACTCTCCAATATGTTCAAGTATTTTTTCTTTTCTCTCCTGCTTGCTTGTCTTTTCTTTCCTTCCTTCCTTCCTTCCTTCCTTCCTTCCTTCCTTCCTTCCTTCATTAATTCCTTACTTCCTTTCTCTCTCCCTCACTTTCTTTCTCCTGTCCATATCTCTAATTTTTGCTTCCTCTCTTTTTTCTTTCTTTCTTTTCCCCTAGAATTCATAGTTGTCATCAGCAGGATAGGCATAGTAGGGGATTCAAATACAAGTAAATTTGAGAATGATAAATTCGCCTTTAAAATCCAACAAAACACAAATCTTTTGCTATTGTACACTAAACAATATAAACATTCCCATGATTATAAGATAACCATAATCTATTTTATGTAATGTAATGTTAACCTATTGGATAAAAATAATTTCCAATAGTATTTAAAAAATATTTACTCAGTTTTATTTTCATGAAAAAGATATCAGAGGACAAGCAAATGTCCTTTTTATCTAAAATATATTTATATTATTATTTTAAAATATTCACATTTTAATATCAAATTATAAGAATGATTCTGAGAAGAGAATATTAAAAAATATGTCTGCAAAATCTGCAATAGTCACGCTGCTCTAATTTTCATGCTGTCATCAAGTTTTAATTAACCTTGATAAATTTTTGGCCCGTGAAACTGAGAAAGAAAATACTAAGAACCTGATTTTAGAGTAGAAGTATAATGTAGCTAGTGACCTTTGAAAAAGAGCAGAATTCAAGACTAAAGTGAACAAGAAGTTAGCCTGGGCAAAAACTGATAAATGAGAGATTTTATCATCCTAAATGAGATCTGAACATGATTGTTTTTCCACTTTATCAAAAGAGTTGTAATTAAATTAAGGGTGAGTTATGGGCACTTACTAGGTTTCCTGCATTCTTAGTCAATTGGAGATGGTCATGGTATCTAAAAAAATTGTTATTTATATTTTGGTGATGAAAATGGAATAAATGGTCCTCAAAAGGGAGGAATGAGTTGAAAAAAATATGTGGCTATATCTCCCAACAACATATAAGAGCTATCCTATCTAATAATAGACAAATAGGGTAATGACCGTACCTCCGCTACACCTCCCATTGGCTAATCAGCACAATATGAAAATTAACCACCAACAAAGATGGTGGCTAATTTGCATACGTAGGCGCCCAGCAGCTATTGGAGCCTGCAATCAGAGCTGAGAGATCCCCTGCCCAGGCCTGATGCCTTGGTCAGAAGCATTAGGACTGGGCATGGGCAGAGCCTGGATGGTGGAGAGGGGGGAGCCAGCGATGGTGGGGAGCAGGAGCGGAGCCCATGATTGCGGGGAGCTGGGGTCCCCTGCCCAGGCCTAATACCTCGGTGAGAGCTGTTAGGCCTGGGCAGGGGAGGAGCCAGCGATTGCGGGGAGCAGGGGTGGAGTCGGTGATCGTGGGGAGCTGGGGGTCCCCTGCCCAGGCCTAATGCCTCGGCCACAGGCGTTAGGCCTGGGCAGGGTTGGAGCAGGAGATCGCAGAGAGCTGGGGGTGGCCTGCCGATGCCTAAGGCCTTGGCCAGAGGCATTAGGCCTATGCAGGGGTGGAGCCATCAATTGTGGGGAGCAGGGAGGGAGCTGGCTATGGAGGGGAGCAGACACAGAGCCAGCAATCATGGGGAGCAGGGGCTAAGCCAAAGATTGAGGGAGCTGGAGGTCCCCTGCCCAGGTCTAATGACTCGGCCAGAGGCGTTAGGCCTGAGCAGGGGCCAAGCCAGCAATTGGTGTGAACTACAGAGGAAACACCTTTTCTGACTGCTCATTGGCTTAGCTCCCTGTATGCCACTGGTAATATTCTTAGTAATTTGGGTAATAAGAATCCAAATAGGTGATCTAGGGTTTTTTACCACACTCCTGGAGAAAAAAACGAAGGTCCCCTACTGGAGGGTAAAGAAATGTCATATCTTGTCCTAGCTGGTTTTGCTCAGTGGGTAATGCCTCGGCCTGCCCACTGCTGGGTCTGGGTTCAATTCTGACTAAGGGCATGTACCTAGGTTGCAGGCTCCTCCCTGGCCTGGGCCCAGGTCAGGGCTCATGCAGGAGGCAACCAATCTCACTTTGATGTTTCTCTCTGTCTTTCCCTTTCTCTTCCAGATTCTCTAAAAATCAATGGAAACATATCTTCAGGTAAAGAGAAAGTAAAGAGAAAGGAAAGAAAGAAAGAAAGAAAGAAAAAAAGAAAGAAAGAAAGAAAGAAAGAAAGAAAGAAAGAAAGAAAGATCATATCCTATGAAAGACACATCTTGAAAATGCCTAAAGAAAGTTGTCATTTTTTCAAGGTAAAGGGACTGGAGTCTGTGTTGATGAAAAGACCTTGGTGGCTGCAGTGACTGGCAGTGGCTGCAACAGCGGGGTGATGGGGCTGGTGCCTTCCCCTGATCAGCCCAGTCACCTCCCACAAAGGGAGGCAAGACTGTGACTTAGGCCCGCTCCCCAAGGGAAGCAGGGAGCAGGGAGTAGGACATCCCCTGAGGGCTCCCAGTATGTGATAGGAGGCAAGCTGGGCTGAGGGACCCCCCCTCCAGTGCACAAATTTTTGTGCACCGGGCCTCTAGTATATATATATGTGTGTATATATATATATATACACTCCCCAGGGGATTGGGCCTAAGATGGCAATCAGACATCCCTCTGGCAGCCCAGCAGCCCTCGGGGGATGTCCACTTGCCAGCGGGGAGCAGACCTAAGCTGCAGTTGGACATTCTTAGCGCTGCTGAGGAGGCAGGAGAGGCTCCCACCACCACCGCTGTACTGGCAGCCATCAGCCTGGCTGTGGCTGAGCCGAGCTCCTCCATGTGGGAGCTCACTGACCACCAGATGGCAGCTCTTGCATTGAGCGTCTGCCCCCTGGTGGTCAGTGTGTGTCATAGTGACCAGTCATTCCTAGTCGCTCTGCTGTTAGGGTCAGTTTGCATATTAACCTTTTACTATATAGGATAGAGGCCTGGTGCACGGGTGGGGGCCGGCTGGCTTGCCCTGAATGGTGTCCCGGATCAGGGTGGGGGTCCTGCTTGGGTGCCTGGCCAGCCTGGGTGAGGGGCTGATGGTTGTTTTCAGGCTGCCCGCACCCCCTTCAGGGTGGGGATCCCCACTGGGGTGCCTGGCCAGCCTGGATGAGGGGCTGAGGGCTGTTTTCAGGCTGCCCACACCCCCTTCTGGGTGGGGGTTCCCACTGGGGTGCCTGGCCAGCCTGGATGAGGGGATGAGGGCTGTTTTCAAGCAGGCCAAGCCTGCAACTGAAGCTCCCAGTCTCTCCTTTTCTTCTTTTTTTTTTTTTTTATTCTGGGATTTATTTACCTTCTGTAATTGAAACTTTGTTGCGGCTCCAGCTCTGAGACTGGCTGGCTGAAAACAGGTTTCTGGGATTTGTTTAGCTTCTATAATTGAAACATAGTTGCATTTCGGAGCTGTTGTTTTAAGGCTCAGAGCCGGGCGGCGGCAGGCGGGGAACCTTGGCTTCCTCCATCGCCGGGGCAACCAAACCTCATGTTCGCTTCAGCTGCATGGCTGCCGGCCGCCATCTTAGTTGGCAGTTAATTTGTATATCTCGCTGATTAGCCAAAGGGAAGGGTAGTGAAGTTACGGTTAATTACCATGTTTGTCTATTATTAGATAGGATATATATATATATATATATGCATATATACATATATATACACACATATATATATACATATATATATATGCTTGTACATAAATATTCATATTTAATCCCTAGATAGTATTTGTGACCTTATCAAAATTAAATTTTATATGTTTTAATAAATATAGCAGAATATCCTAAACCCTAGTATAATCATTCATTTGTAGATAAGCAAATATATAATTTTGTTTCATCAAAATATTATTTTATGCCTGGCTGGTGTGGCACAGTGTTTGAGCATCAACCTGTAAACCAGGAGGTCATGGTTTGATTCTGGTCAAGGAACTGTTAGATTCATGGTCAGGGCACATGCCCAGGTTGCAGACTCAATCCCCAATAGGGGGCTTGGCCGGAGGCAGCCGATCAATGATTCTCTCTTATCATTGATACTTCTCTCTCTCTCTCCCTCTCCCTTCCTCTCTGAAATCAATAAAAATCTATATATATAAAAACCTAAGTGACCATTATGATGGAATGACCGGAACAACTGGAACAACTGGTCACTATGATGCACACTGACTACCAGGGGGCAGATGCTCAATGCAGCAGCTGCCCCCAGCCTGCAAGCCCCAATTGCTGATGGGGCCTGCTGGCCAACCTCCTGGTCCCCCCCCCCCCCGGCTGGCAGGCCCTGATCGCCTGATTGGGGCCGGGCCCCGGGGCTGGGACAGGGAACTGAGGGTGGGTGGTGGTGGATGCGGCCCCTTTCCCAGGGTGGCTGAGGGCTGGCTCCCTCCTTGGGGCCAGCAGCCAACCTCCTGGGTTCCTCCCCCCATTTCTCCCCGCAACTGGCAGGCCCCAATCAGCCTGCCACCCACCCATTATGGTGGTGGTTGGCCCCTCCCCCAATTGCCTGATTGGGGCTGGGGCCCAGGCTGGGAGAGGGAACTGGGGGTGGATGGTGGGGGACATGGGTAAGGAGGGAAGGAGGAGGAGGGAGGTAGGGAGGCAGGGAACAGCATGGTGGCAGCGCAGGTGGTGAGGGAAGGAGGAGGGGGGGAGGTGGAGAGGCGGGGAACCTGATCAGCCCTGATCGCCAGCCAGGCCTGGGGAACCACACCCATGCATGAATTTTGTGCACCAGGCCTCTAGTATATATGTACTAGAAGCCCTGGTGCACAAAATCGCGTGGCCCTGCCCACCCACATGCGCCTCACCCTGCCCGCCTCGCCATGCCCACCCTCCTACCAGCTGCCAGGAACCCAGGACATGGGCTGCTTCTCTCCAGCTGCCACTGACAGGCACCCAGGACCTGGGCTGCTTTGCTTCAGTTGCTGCCAGACACCCACCCGGGACCCGGGCTGCTTCTCTCTGGCCACTGCCACCAGGCACCTGGGGCCAGGGCTGCTTTGCTACAGCCACCGCCAGGGACCCGGGACCCAGGCTGCTTTGCTCTGGCCACCACCACCACCCACCTGGTTCCCCGTGGTTCCCCGTCTGGTAGTTGGTCGTTACGGCGTTGTGGCCACAGGACTTTTATTATTAAGATTTTTAAAGAATGATCACTATCCAAAGCTGATGTAAAAAAAAAAAGTTATTTTATGATCAAATAACATATCTGAATATCTCCTATGCTACCAAACAGGGTTTCCAAAGGTCATCCTGATTGTAAACTGAATACCTTAATAGTCACTGGATAAGGATGCATTACCTTTATACTTTAATGAGAAAAATAAACTGACGAACACTTCTGTCAATTCAGTGTCCTAGCAAGAATTACTCCAGGCCTGCTTTCATTTTTAGCTGCTGTAGTGTCCAACCATTAAAATTGGGGTAGTTCTCAGATGTGCGTAGATGTGAGCCCTGCCTCACAGTCTTTGCGTTTGGTGCTACAGCTTCTTTCATTCTCTGGTCCACCAAATCCCAAGCTTACATTCATGAATATCCTCTGGTCCCAACCATTTGCACAAGCCTTTGTATTTTGTCTTTCCAATTTGTTTATTTCATTCTTTTGATTAGAATACTCAGTCTCTTGATGATTTACTTTGCAAATCATTTTGTACTATACATGCCCTGAGCTTATCTTACTGGTCTAAATTTTGGCTTTTAGCTTCATCACAGTTTTATGAACTTATTTATTTATTTATTTATTTGGTGCAGTTTCTGATATACAACTTAAGCTGGTTCTTTTTTTCTGTTTGTTCTCAGCTTCTCAAGTAACTTGGAGAACTTGGACTTATCTTAGGCTATACTGTCTCTCCTTTTAATCCCATTGTTAATTTTCTATAATTCCACTTTCTGCCTTTCAGATTCTGTCTTGGTCTTTCTCTACCCACTATAATTTCAGTACCATGTGCCTCTACTAGTATATTGGTATTAAACTTCAGAATATATCATTAACTATTATAGCAGAAAAGGAATAGAAATACAAATACAACATCCTACATAATAAAAGCCTAATATGCAAATTGTCCCCTCGACTGGTAGTTTGACCACTCACTATGACATGTGCTGACCACCAGGGGACAGTGAGGAACATGGTGGGTATCAGCAACGCTTAGCTGGCAGTGGCCGGCAGTGGAGGCGCTGCTGGCCCAGATGGGCCCCAATAAAAGTGGGACCGCAGCAGGATGGTGGAACAGGTGAGCGGGTAGTGCCAGGCCAAGGCAGATGTGAGTGAGGCCTGATCGCCCTGCCGATTGCCCTGCATACGATAACCAGTGGTGGCAGCAGTGGGTGGGGCTGCCACCCAGCTCCAGGGTGCTGAGGGAGCTTGGTGGGGACCTGAAGACTCAGACAGAGGGGGCTTGTGGGGACCCGGGGCCCAGCTGCTTCCCAGGGCCCAGAGGTCAGCTAGGACCTGCCCTTCCAGACCAGACACTCACACTTCGATCGCCAGCCAGGCTTAGGAACTGCACCCATGCACGAATTTCATGCACTGAGACTCTAGTTAATAATAAAATTCCCCCAAAATCCATTAATGCTACCATTTTAAAAAATGATTTTCTATTCCATATTATTTTTCAGGTCATTTTTCAGGTCAATGTGGTTCATTTTTGACATTATATTTAAAAAATAATGGGTCATCAAATAGTAACACTTAACCTTGCTTTTCATATGCTTCATTAATAAGAATGTGAATATTAGTTATTGGTCATTGGGGCTATTCTGGGGCCCATGTTATAGCTCACTGTGGGATAATTTCTAATGAGTGAAGGATGTGCACCATGGACTGAGAATAACCGAACAAATAGGTGGAGATAAAAGAAAGCAATGATATCAGGGAGACATGGAAGGCCTTTGTTGCTCTGGAAGAAAAGCTTGCTATGACTATCATCTGAAGTCTAATCTTTATATTTATTAAAACTCTTACTCTTCCTTTCCCTATTATAAAAATTGAGTTATTTGTGGGTTATTTTGTTTTGTTTTGTTTTGTTGTGTGTGATTTTTTCTTGCTGTTGTGTTTTTTGTTGTTGTTGTTTTTGTTTTTTGCTATTTAGTTGTATGTGTTCCTTGTATATTTTGGATATTAACTCCTTATCAGATATGTGATTTGCAAATATTTTCTCCTATTCCATAGGTTGCTTTTTCGTTTTGCTGATGGCTTGCATTTCTGTGATTTTTAGTTTGATGTAGTCTCACGTGTTTATTTTGCTCTTGTTGCCTTTGCGTTTTGTGTCAAATCCAAAAATTCTGCCAAGATCACTGTTAAAGAGATTATTCCCTATTTTCTTTCAGGTGTTTAATGGTTTCAGGTCTTATGTTTAAGTTTTTAATAATTTTTTTAGTTGATCTTTTGTGTAGGGTTTTAGATGGGGGTTCCAGTTTCATTCTTTTGCATATGACCATCCAGTTTTCTCAATACCAATTAATGAAGACCTGTCCTTTCTCCACTGGATAGTCTTGGCTTCTTTGTTGTAAACTAGTTGACTATATACACATGCATTTATTTCTGGATTCTCTATTCTGTTCTGTTGATTTATGTGTCTGTGTTGACTACTATACTGTTTTGATTACTATAGCTTTGTAATATAGTTTGAAAACAAGAAGTGTGATGTCTCCAGGTTTGCTTTTCTTTTTCAAGATTCCTTTGGCTATTTGGTATCTTTTGTGGTTCTATTAAAATTTTAGGATTGGTTTTTCTATTTCTGTGAAAAATGCCATTGGAATTTGATAGGAATTATATAAAGTCTGTAGACTTCTTTAGGTAGTAAGGACATAGTAACTATTAATTTTTTCAAACCATGAGCATGGAACATCTCTCCCTTCATTTGTGTCTTTTATTATTTATTTCACAATGTCTTACAATTTTCACTGTACAGATTTTTTACTTCTTTGGTTAAATTTATTCCTGAGATTTGTATTCTTATTTTATGATATTGTAAATGGAATTCTTTTCTTTATTTCTTTTTCTAATGATTTGTTGTTGGTGTATAGATGTACAATTGGTATATGTATATTGATTTTGTATCCTGCAATTTTACTGAAGAGACATTTTCCCAAATAAAGACATACAAATGGGAAACAAGTAGATGAAAAAACGCTCAACATCATTAATCATCAGGGAAATGCAAATTAAAATTACAATGAGATATCACCTCACACCTGTTAGAATGGCTATTATTTAAAAAGAAATGTATTGGTGAGAATGTGGAGAAAAGGGAGCTCTTGTGCACCATTGGTGGGAATGTGAATTGGTGCAGTAACTATGGAAAACCATTATGGAGGTTCTCAAATTAAAATAGAACTACTATAAGACCCAGTAACTCCACATCTGGGTACATATCCAAAGAAAACAAAACTATTATCTCAAAGAGATATGTGTTGTCCTATGTCCATTACAGCATTATTCACAATAGTCAAGGCATGGAAACGACCTAGATGTCTGTGGACAGAGGAATAGATAAAGAAACTCTGATATCTATATACATATACACACAAATGCATACACACTCTGGAATATTATTCAGCCATAAAAGGAAGGAAATTCTGCCAATTGTGGCAACATGAATGAAGCCTGGGGGCATTAAGCTTAGTGAAATAAGCCAGACAGAGAAAGACAAATATTTCATGGTATCATTTATACTATATGTGGAGTCTAAGGAGTAAAATGTTGAACTCACAAACAGAGTAGAAATGTGATTGTTAAGGACAGAGAATTCAAGGGTGGAAGAAATAGGGAGAAGTTGGAAAAAGAATACAAACTTTTAGTTATAAGATGAATATGGTCTGAGGGTTTAATGTATAATATGGTGACTAAAATTGATAAGATTGTATTTTCTAACTGATTTTCTAAAAGACTGGAACTTCAATGTTGTCACCAAAAGAAAACCAACAACCCACAAATAAGCAAACAAGTAAGTAAAGTGATGAATGTGTTAAGTAACTAGATGGAAAGGGGCATTCTTTCACAATGTATATATACATCAAATCATGTTATACATTGTAAATATCTTACAATTTTATTTATCAACTATACAACAATAAAACCTTTCACTCTTCCAATTGTTCACTATTTGGGACATTTAATATATTTACAAGGTTGTCTATGTAAGAAAAATAAACTTGTTTTGGGGAGCATCTTTTGAGAGGAGCAGAATCAAGAAGTTATCAGATGGGTATTAATTTTGTATCCTTCTATGTTGCCAAATTCTTATTATTAAATCTAGTAGTTTTTTGGTCGAGTCTTTAGGGTTTTCTATGTACAATATCATGTCATCTGTGAATAATGAGAGTCTTAACATCTTCCATTCCAACTTGTATGCCTTTGTTTTTCTAATATTTTTGTAGGTGCCATCACTTTTTGGATTAATCAACAGGCCAGCCTCCATAAAAATGGTCATTGATATAACTGGGTGCCTGGTCCCTAGAGGTGCTAAAGTCCCTTATCATTTGAAACAGTTTATGCGGAGAAAAATGCTACCCCACTTGCACTGTGTTTTAAAAAGGCTGGGCTAATGCTAAGAAAAGAATTCTGTTTTCCATGCTGGACTCCTCCTGTTAGGACTGAATAGGTAGTATATAAAAATGTTCAGGGTGGCCGAAACCGGTTTGGCTCAGTGGATAGAGCGTCGGCCTGTGGACTGAAAGGTCCCAGGTTCGATTCCGGTCAAGGGCATGTACCTGGGTTGCGGGCACATCTCCAGTAGGAGATATGCAGGAGGCGGCTGATCGATGTTTCTCTCTCATCGATGTTTCTGACTCTCTATCTCTCTCCCTTCCTCTCTGTAAAAAATCAATAAAATATGTTTAAAAAAAATTATATCTTTAAAAAAAAATGTTCAGGGTGCTTGAGCAATGGTAAAATTTGCATGCATGTATATGTATGTCATACATGTGCACACATGTGAGAGCATGCACACACACACACACACACACAGACACCAAGCCACAAGAAAGTTATTGACATGGAACTGAAAGGTAGAATCCCACCTTCCACTGCATGAAGATCACAAATTTAGACTTCTTGCTATCTTAATTCTTGTATTTTCAGCATAAATTCTGAATAAGAGAAGTGAAAATACCACAGCACAAAACCTTGAAATCAGGAGAGAATTTAAACATTCTCCCTTCATTTTCTTAAAAACATTATAACTATAAAGAAATATATCAAATACTAGAGGCCCAGTGCATGAAATTTGTGCACTGTGTGGGGCTGTCTCTCAGCCCAGCCTGCACCCTCTCCAATCTGGGACCCCTCGGAGGATGTCTGACAGCCCGTTTAGGCCCGATCCCTCTGGTGGCAGTTGGACATCCCTCTCACAATCTGGGACTGCTGGCTCCCAACCGCTCACCTGCCTGCCAGCCTGATCACCCCTAACCACGCTCCTGCTGGCCTGATCACCACCAACTTCCCTCCCCTGCCAGTCTGGTCACCCCTAACTGCCCTCCCCTGCCAGCCATCTTGTGGCAGCCATCTTGTGACCACATGGGGGCGGCCATCTTGTGACCACATGGGGGCGGCCATCTTGTGACTACATGGGTGTGGCCATCTTGTGACCACATGGGGGTGGCCATCTTGTGATCACATGGGTGTGGCCATCTTGTGATCACATGGGGGTGGCCATCTTGTGACCACATGGGTGCGGCCATCTTGTGACCACATGGGGGTGGCCATCTTGTGATCACATGGGTGTGGCCATCTTGTGATCACATGGGGGCGGCCATCTTGTGATCACATGGGGGCGGCCATCTTGTGAGCACATGGGGGCGGCCATTTTGTGATCACATGGGGGCAGCCATCTTGTGCGAGGGCGTGATTGTCAAGTTCATATTACCTCTTTATTATATAGGAGACTTATCCCTTTACATCAAGTGCAGCACATTAGCTTTTGTCTGGAAAGGCTATGAGAGTTTTCATAATGACCAGTCACTGAAGGATGAAAGTTTTTGACTTGGCAGTATTATTATTTTCCTGGACACCTCAGGCTCTAAAGGTGAGGATACAAATACAAACAGTGAAACTTGCTCTTGTTTTGTCATTACCACCTCTGTGATGCAATTTTGAATCTCTTGATCAGAAGACTCATCTGAAGTGGCTGCTGTTAAAGTTTCCATTTCTTACATAGTACATATTTTATTTTAAAAATATTTGTATTATTAGCATTATAGTTGGAATTTAAACTGAGTTTTCACTTAGTAGATTTTACTTTTTAATGTTTGTATTAAAGTCATAGAGACTTTGCATAATTTTTTTTTAATAATAATTTGACCAGGGGAGAAAATAGGGGCCTAATAGGCAGACCTGTCATGCACCTCATCCCAGGGCCAGACTGGAAATACAAATAAAACAAAAAATTCACCTGGAATTACCAACTGAGGTCCAGCTGAGGAGGAGACATGTCAAGGAAGAACAGAAAACACCTGCCGACTAGGAGGGAGGGCAAGGTCATGAGAGGAGCTGCCCCAGCTGCCAGGGCGGCAGGACGGCCGGTTGAGAGAGGCTGGAGCTGAGCCACGGGGGGTGTGTCCCTGAGAAGACAGAGGCCTGGACCAGCCTGGGCTCCACAGCCCCGAGCCCAGAGCCCAGACCAGGGGCCACTCACATCCAGCCAGGGGAGAAGTCGGAGCTGATAGGCCAGAGCCGGTCGGAGAGAAAGCCACAGTTACATTTTTTGTTGTTGTTTTATTACCTTTGGTGTTTTTTTTGTTGTTGTTTGTTTGGGGTGTGTGTGTGTGTGTTTAAACCCAGAGCACAGAAGTTCATTTGCAGCTACTCACCCGAGGGTTTGGTGCCGGGAGGGAGACAGGGCCTTGTGGTGCCTCAGGAGAGGGAAGCATTGCAGGGAGATGTGGAAAACCAGCAGGTCATAGAACCCACAAACCAAAGTGGCCATTTTTCCTGAGGAGCTAGCTGCTCCCAGTAGCCACAGGGCAGGAAAAGAAAAAAATCTTGCCCTGGGTGATACAGCCTGTGCCACCCTCAGGAGCCCTGCATGCCACACCCTGCATTCTGACCTTTTCAGAGGAAACAGAAAGCGGAAGCCAAGCCTAAGGGTTTGAACAACATCAGGAGCATCAAGTGAGCATCGCTACACTATCCTGCGAACCAGACTGCTGCTTTCCCCACACAGGAGAGCTGATAAAAACTCCGTTTCCAGCCGACCCCACTGGTCTCCATACCAGGATCTCTGTCCAGCCGAGGGCAGAGTAATATTTTGGACACTCACAGAGGAGTACCTTTGGGACAGGGAAACACACCCACCATATACCCTGAAAGCTAAACAGCACCTCCCCCGCCTAAAACCCTTTCAGAAACAGTCTTCTGAGTAAGATTGACAGCTGACTAGCAGGCAAAGGAAGGAAGACTTGAAGCCTAGGGAAGCAGGGGAAGCTTGCTCACCCAGCCCTGGCATCATGCTGCTAACAAACTTACTTTAGAGGGCAGATTGGCCCACCTGCTTGCAGCCACAGCCTGTGAAGATAGGCACAAATGGTGAATCGGTGGATCACTTGGGGGTTCAAGCAGGCTGCTGAAAGCCAAAATAGGACAACTCCTGACAGTGGTTAGCACCTAAGTACCTCATAGGAAACCCACAATTGGCAGACAGAACAGAAGAGTAGGATCCAAAGCGAACTCCCATGAGCACTAAACTCGGCCACTTCACTTTTTTTTCTTTTCTCTTCCCTTTTTTCTTCTCTTTTCTTTTTAAAAAATTTCTCTTGCCTTTTTTTTCTTTTAAAATTTACCTTCTTTATCTATCTGTTTTATTAATGTTATTATTCTAGTCTCTGTTGTTTCATTCATACATCTAATTCTCCTCTTCCTATTTTCTCAATTTTTTTCTTTTTTAACTATTCTTATTTTTTTCTTTCTCTCTTTTATTTTTCTCTTCCTGTCTCATAATTTTTTCCCTTTTCTTTTCTTAGATCTATTTGCTTTCTCCTCTATTTTCCTTTTTAATTTTTTTCTTTTCTTTTCATCCTCTTTTATTTTAGTTTTCCTGCCACTGTTTTCCTGATTATTTATTCTTACTTTCTTTATTTCAGCTCCGCATCTACACATCCCCCTTTTTTTGTTTGTTTCTTTTACTTCTCATATTTTTTTCTTAGCAAATCAGATCCAGCAATACATTAAAAAGATCATACACCATGATTAAGTGGGATTTATTCCAGGGATGCAAAGCTGGTATAATATTCAAAAATCAATAAATGTGATACATCACACAAATAGATTGTAAGACAAAAATCACATGACCATATCAATTGATGCAGAAAAAGCATTCCACAAAAGCCAACATCCTTTTCTGGTAAAAACTCTCAACAAAGTGCAAATAGAGGGATCATACCTCCACATAATAAAGATCATATATGACAAACCTACAGCCAATATCATACTCAATGGGAAAAAACTAAAACCATTTCCCCTAAGAAAAGGAACAGGACAGGGATGTCTGCTTTCATCACTCTTATTCAACATAGTACCAGCCATAGCAATCAGATAAGAAGAAAAAATAAAGGGCATACAAGTTGGAATGGAAGACGTTAAGACTCATTATTCACAGATGACATGATATTGTACATAGAAAACCCTAAAGACTCCACCAAAAAACGACTAGATTTAATAATAAGAATTTGGCAACATAGAAGGATACAAAATTAATATCCAGAAGTTGATGGCATTGTTATACATCCATAATGAACACTCAGAAAGAGAAACAAAGAAAACCATCCTATTTACCATTGCAACAACAAAAAAATAAACTAGTTAGGAATAAACTTAACCAAGGAGGTAAAAGACTTGTATTCAGCAAACTACAGGATGTTTAAAAAAAAAAAAGATAGAGGAAGATACGAATAAGTGGAAGAACATACCATGTTCATTGATTAGTAGAATCAACATCATTAAAATGTCCATACTACCTAAAGCAATCAAAGGGAATGTAGGGGTGGGTGGGAAGATGGGGAGTGATTGGCTGGGGACCTTATATGCATATATGGACACAGATATTTGAGTGATGAAGGGCTTGGAAGGGTGGGTGTGAGGTGAAGGGTGTCAGTGTGAAAACAAAGGGATATCTGTAATACTTTCAACAATAAAAGGGGAAAAAAGAGTAATGCCTAGGAAGGAGAGAGAATATCATCTGTAACAACTCAAGAAAAATAAACTTTCATATCACTTCTGTAGTTTTGTATTTATCTTAAATTAAAAAGAGCTTATTTCAAAAAATATATATAAAAGAAAAAATACTTTGACCATTTTTGAGTTGGAAAAATGATTGAGGTGACCTAATCTCTCTCTCTTTTCTTTTTTCTTACTTACAACGTATGAACTACATCGGACGGTGACCATTCTGCAACTTACGCAATCCCTGGGAAGTCAGACCACAGACTCTTTTAATGATTCATCCATTCCAAGACTCAACCCAAACTGCTGGAATTTCTGACGAAACATACCTTGAAATTTGAAATCACTCCAAAAGTTTTTTCCTCTTTTTTATTCCACAGCGTTTAAAAACCTTCTTAGTCTAGTAATCCCTAACATACTTCACATAGTTATTAAATGATGTTGGACCTAATTTTTTAATGTAAGCTACCTTAAGTATTTAACATTTCTTATGTATTTTACTTTCCACTCTATCTTTGGTATATTTCAGGATATGATTTAATAATCATAATTGATGCTCTGGTTTCTCTTCAGACCGCATAAATCTTTCGCCTTTTAATAATGATAATTGAAATTCTAAAGCTCCATAGTTTACAAAGCACTTTTATTTGGCCCTTCCAAGAATGTTGTGATAAACAGGGAGATGAGATCTTCATACATTTAGATCAAGAAGGAAGAAATTTGGGAGGAGGATGAAGTTATGTGAACTGAAGGGGCCGGACAGAATAGGAGATGAATATGAGAGCATAAAAGAATGCAATGTATATATATTTCAGTTGCCAAGCAATATGGCAGATGTACCTGTCCAGAACAGTTTCCCTTTTCTGATTTGCTAATTTTTATATCAAAATCAAAACCCCTTATTGTTTGTGACTCTTGCCTGGTCAGATGGTGACCAAATCACATGGTGACCAAGCACAAATGCTCCATGCACTGGGGGTGCACCCAGACTTTTATGAGTGAAAACAAGCCTGCATTCACATAGTGGGTATCAATTGTTCTTAGGTCTTACCTCTTTGCCTCTGGTATCCTGTGTTCTTCCTGCCTGACTGCTCCATCTCCCACTGGGTAAGCAGTGGAAAGAGCTGAAACACATCTATATTAAGAGCTTAGGGATAAAGTAGAAATTACTTCCATTCAGGTAGACCTCAGAGAAAACATCTCCCCAGTTTATATCTCCAGTGAGCACTGCTGAAGGAGTTTTCCTGTCAAGAGGCAGGAAACGTAAATGCTGTGCTCTCCTTTTCCCATGACCACATCAAAATTACAACTAAACTATTGGACAACCATCAGAGAATGACCTGAAGTCTAGCTGAATAGAAGTCCTACCACTAATGATATAAAGAAGAATCCTCGTGGAGATAGGTAAGAGGGAAGGAGACATGGAAGAGGCTGGTCCCACACTCACGTGAGGGGGTTAAAAATCAAGACGAATGTTTTAGCTGTAGAGGTCACCCCTGAGGAATGAAGGATCCCAACTTCACACTGGGCTCCCCAGCTCAGGGTCCCAGTGCCAGAAACAGAAGTTCCCATAACTTCTGATTGTAAAAATCAGCAGGAATTGCGGTTGAGACATAGAGCTGCTAGAGACCCAAGTATTCTTCTTAAAAGGCCCACACATGGACTTACTTGCTGACAGATTCACTCGCTCTGAGATCCAGTGCTGGAACAGCCGCTTAAAAAGTGTGAGGGACATGGGGAGAAGAATTGGATTGTCTGGCTTCTCGATGAGGACTGGAGGGCAGCTTTCTCACAGATGGAAGTGTTGGCAGAAGCCTTTATTTCTTTGTTGAGCCCTCCCTCTGCATGCACAGGCAGGTGCCATATCTGAGTTTCCATCAACCTGGTTAACACTGTTAGCTCCGCGTTGGTGATTTCCTTAGACTCGACACCACTCAACTTGTGGGCCCACCCAAGCCATGTCCAGTGATTTTTCTATACAAATGGCCTGTCCTGGCTTATTCTGCAGACTTTTCTTAAATAACTCTAAGGTTCACAAACCTGAAAAAAAAGTGGACTGAGTGTGCCTCATATCTTTTGTTAAGAGGCCCCAAGCCTGGCATTAGGGGCAGCCAGCCTCAGTTCACAGCTTAACAAGCCCAGAACAAGTGGCAACCATCTATAGATTAGTTTGTAGCTCATATCAGGTCGCCCTGGGCAGAGCAAAGGCAGTGGCTGAACTTGATCTGCATCAGAGTTTCTCCCCAAAGGCCCCAGATCCAACACACCCAGTGGCCAGCTTCAGACCACATGAAAGCACCACCTAACCTGTTCCACAAACAGCAGACCCAAGGGCAGACTCAGCAGGCACCAGAGCTCCACTAAAACAAATCCTGATCCTTGGGCTCAGCTCTCGCACAACAGATCCTTTGCTATACTCACAGCCAATTCTCACAGACAGTCAGTGTGAGGGTCCATCCCTTCCATTGATGTGCCAACAGCGTATAACAAGAGGGCAGACACAATACACACAAGGGACATTCATGAAGCACTTGGCTCAGATGACTAGGGAGACCGTGCTACTGTTTCCCACAGGACACTGACTACATAAGTCCACTCTACAAAGACTGGAAAACTTCGCAGCTCTACCTAATATATAGAAAGAAACACAGAGTGTCAGTCAAAATGAGGAGACAAAGAAACATGTCCCAAATAAAAGAACAGCACAAAACTCTAGGGGAAAAACAACTAAACAAAATGAAGACAAGTGATCTAACACATGCAGAGTTGAAAACACTCATAAGGATGCTCGATAAAGTGAGTGAGAACTTTTAAAAAGAGATAGGAAACATAAAAAAGGAGATAGAAAACATAAAAAGGAAATAGAAATGGAGAATACAATAACTGAAATTAGAAATATGTTAGAGGAAATTATTAATAAATTGGATGAAGCAGAGGATTGAATCAGCAATTTGGAAGACCAAGGAATAAAAAACACACAACCATAACAACAAAAAGAAAAAATAATAATAATAAAAAAATTTGAGGAAAATGTTAGGGACCTCTGAGACAACTTCAAGAGTACCAACATTCACCTTAAAAGCATCAAAAGAAAGCAGTTAGTTACCTACAAAGGAACTCCAATAAGGCTGTCAGCTGGGTTCTCAAAGAACTTCTTGAAAGCAGGATCTATAAACAGACTACTCATCATCAAACTATCATT
>NW_005871170.1:696651-780704 GCF_000147115.1 Myotis lucifugus | reverse complement strand
TTTCGATAGATTCGCAACCTCGAATCCGTTTCGGCCGTTAGAAACTTTCATCGTTTGAGGAGATGGAGAAGGGGTTGTCTTTCGACATGAAAGGAGCATTCTATGAGGTAGTTGAGAAGAAGAAGAAGGGGAAGGGGAAGGGGAAGGGAAAGGGGAAGGGGAAGGGGAAGGGGAAGGGGAAGGGGAAGGGGAAGAAGGAGAAGGAGAAGGAGAAGGAGAAGGAGAAGGAGAAGGAGAAGGAGAAGGAGAAGGAGAAGGAGAAGGAGAAGAAGAAAAGTAAAATAGAAAGAGAACCTGGTCAGCATGGCTCAGTGGTTGAATGTCTACCTATGAACCAGGAGATCAAGGTTCAATTCCTGGTCAGGCACATGCCCAAGTTGCCGGTTCGATCCCAAGTGTGGGCATGCAAGAGGCAGCTGATCAATGATTCTCTCTCATCATTGATGCTTCTATCTCTCTCTCCCTCTCCCTTCCTCTTTGAAATTATACACACACACACACACACACACACACACACACACACACACACTGAGTGGCCAGATTACTATGACCACCTGACGTTTGTAGGCAAATTAGCCGTACACTGCATCTTATGGGATATGGAAGCCGAAGGCCTATTCGTCTGTTCAAACACCATTCCTGTCTGCAGTTACCAAGATAAAACATCTCCAATTCACACAAGAACACAAGGATTGGACAGTGGAGCATTCGAAAAAGTCATATGGTCTGATGAATCACGTTTCCAGTTGCATCATGCAGATGGCAGAATGAGAATTTGGCAGAAACAGCATGAAGCATGCACTCCACATGCATGAGTACAACCCTTCAAGCTGGTGGGGGCAGTGTTATGGTTTGGGGCATGTTTTCCTGGCATGATTTGGACCCTTTAATTTGTGTAGAACAACGTCCGAATAGCACAACATATCTAAGTATCGTTGCTGATCAAGTTCATCCTATCATGTTGATGGCATATCCCAATGGAGATGGCTTCTTCCAACAAGACAATGCGCCATGCCACGGTGCTCGTATTGTGCAGGAGTGCTTTCAAGAAAATGAGGGAGACTTTACCTTGCTTAGGTGGTCTCCACAATCACCAGATCTCAATCCAATTGAGCATTTGTGGGACGAAGTTAAAAGAACCATCAGGCAGCTGGTTCCACAACCATCAAATCTCACAGAACTGGACAGTGGTATTCATCAGGCATGTTGTCAGATTCCTCCCATCACCTTTCAACATCTTGTGGAGTCAATGCCAAGAATAATCACCACAGAATTGAAGGCAAAAGGTGGCCCAACGAAGTACTGATGGGGTGGTCATAATAACCTGGCCACTCAGTATATATACATATATATATATATGAGGAACATATGTGTGAAGAATAAAATGGCAAAAAATATTTACCTAGCAATAATAACCTTAAATGTAAATGGATTAAATGTTCCAATCAAATGACATTGGGTACCTGAATGGATAAGAAAATATTACCCATGTGTATGTTGTCTATAAGAGACCCACCTTAGAGCATAAAATACACACAGATTGAAAGTGAAGATATGGAAGACAATATTCCATTCAAATAGAAATAAACAAACAAAAAAGCTGGTTACAGTGCTCATATCTGACAAAATAGACTTCAAAACAAAGGCCATAATAAGAGATAGAGAAGGTTACTATAATACTAAATGATATAGCCCTTGTAAACATATATGTACCAACATAGGAGCCCCTAAATATGTAAAGAAAATCTTGGTAGACATTAAGAGAGAGATTGACAGAAATACAGTCATAGTAGAGGATTTTAACACCCCATTCTCATAAATGGATAGATTTTCAGATAAAAAATCAACAAGGCAACAGTGACCTTAAGTGATACACTGGATCATATTAATTTAATTGACATTTATAGAACCTTATATGCCAAATCAACAGGATATACATTCTTCTCAAATGTACATGAAAAATTCTCAAAGGTAGAATATATGTTAAGACACAAGATAAGTCTTAACAAATTCAAAAAGATTGAAATCATCTCAAATATTTTCTCCAAACACAATTGTATGAAATTAGAAATCAACTACAAGAACTGAAATACATTCAAACACATGGAGGATAAATAACATGTTATTAAGCAATGAATAGGTTAACAATGAGATCAAGGGAGAAATAAAAAATTACCTGAAATAAATAAAAATGAACACACAACAACCAAAATTCGATGGTACACAGTGAAAGCAGTCTTGAGAGGGGAGGTCATAGCATTACAGGCCTACATCAAGAAGCAAGAAACTTCTCAAGAAAATAATCTAATCTTATACCTAAAAGAACCAGAAAAAGAACAATAAACAAAATGCAGAGTAAATGAAAGGAAGGAAATAATAAAGATCAGAGTGTAAATAAATGACATAGAGATGTAACAAAAAACAAAACAAAACAATACCAAAGATCAATGAAACCAAGAGCTGGTTCTTTGAAAAGATACACAGAATTGATGAACATTTAACCAGACTCATCAAGAAACAGAGACAACCAAAATAAATAAATTCAGAAATGAAAGGAAAGAAGTAAAAATAACATCACAGAAATATAAACGATTGTAAGAAAATACTATATACAAAAAATTGGGCAACTTGGATGTAATATATAAATTACTAGAAACATACAATTTTCCAAAACTGAATCAGGAAGAATCAGAAATCCTGAATAGACGAATTATTGCCAGGGCTGACCAGGAGACCCTGAGCAATGGATGAATGATTGCTCTGATACAAGTTTGCTGTGAAAGAGAGAGCTAAGGGACAGGCGGGCTAAAGGAACCAGACAGTCTCAATAGCCTGCCTTCTTAGGCATTTATTGTAACAGCAGTTTGAGATAAAGTTTATCTTTTAGATACAATCAGTAGGGTAAGTAATATTGGGAGGACACATGTGTTTGCAGTGTCCTTTAAGCAAGGACACCCAAAGATTAAGCATAACGATTCCAGTAAACACCCAGGGGTCTGCATGTGCACAGACTTGTTTGGAAAGGTCAAGGAATAATTAGTGGCACCGCCTTCGGGGTGGTCACTAGGTAAAATTCCCCTAAGTCCGAATTCTGATAAACAAGGTGGGCCACCTTCAGCACACTTCCCTTTTCTCAGAATGTCCTTCTTACAAACTATCCAACCAAGTCTCCTGTGCTCTCCAACAAATTATAAGTAATGAAATTGAAGCAGTAATAAAAAACTTCTAGCAGCCTTGGCTAGTTGGATCAATTGGTTAGTGCTTCATCCCATACACCAAAGATTGTGGGTTTGATTTCTGGTCAGGTCATGTATGGGAGGCAACCAATCAATATTTCTCTCTCACATCAATGTTTCTCTCTCTTTTTTCTCTCATTCTCACTCCCATCCACCATTCCTTTATCTCTAAAATCAATAAATATAACTTCAGGTGAGTATTAAAAATTAACTCCCAGAAACAAAATGGACCCAATGGCTTCACAGGTGAATTTTATGAAACATTCAAAGAAAACTAACATCTATTCTTCTCAAAATATTCCAAAAAAATTCAAGAGGAGGGAACACTTCCAAACTCTTTTTAGAGGCCAGCATTATCCTAATTCCAAAATCAGATAAAGACATGTCAAAAAAAGGAAATAATTGGCCAATATCTCTGATGAATATAGATGCTAACATTCTGAACAAAATATTAGCAAACCAGATCTAGAAATACATTAAAAAGATCATACACCATGAAAAAGTGGAACTTATTCAAAGGATGCAAATTTGGTACAATATTTACAAATAAATAAATGTGATACATCACATAAACAAAATGAAGGATAAAAATTACAGGATCATATCAATAGAAGTAGAAAGAAAAAGCTTCTGATAAAATCCAGCACCCATTTATGGTAAAACCTCTCAGCAAAGTGAAAAGAAGGTATCATATCTCAACAGAACAAAGTCTGTATCATACATATCACAGCCAACATCATCAATGAGCAAAAACTAAAAGCGTTTCTCTTAAGATCAGGAATAAAATAGGGAGGTCTACTTTCACTACTCTTATTCAATATTGTGAAGACCCACGTCCCATGTGGTTCAGGGTTAGGGATCTGGAGAAGAAGCTGCACGCAAATGAAAGAGACCAGATAAGAAATAATAATTTGGAAATATTGGGGGTCAGGCAGAAAGCCCAGTGCAAGGGACAGGACTTCTCCTGGTGCCCAGGCGGCCTTGCCAACCTTTTATTCAATTTTGGATACACATCTAGCTCTTAGGCAGGTAATTGTGGTAACAGACAGACTATCTTAAAGTTCAGTAAATATTAGAAATATTTACTCTGAGACTATTTGGTCAGGAAATAGCTTGAGCCCCCACTGTCTGGACTAAACAATCGGTGCATAGCTCTGGCCCTTGCCAGGGGCTCAAGGTTCACCAGTGTTCCGGGATCCTTGTTTACACTTCTCTAATAGTGAAGACAATGGTGGCTTCCCACATCTCCCCCGTTTCTTTTCCTTAGTAATTCTTGAAAAGCGAATGCCACCTGAAGGGTTCGAGGCCTTTTAAGACTCTTCATTCTGCATCTGCAGACTAGAAATAAACATATGAGAACAAAAATGAGACAAGCAATAGTGGTTATGCTGAGAGGCAAATGTAAGGAGATCCAGTGGAAGGGGTTAAATTCTTTCATGTCCTTTTTAAATTGCTGCCAGGCATCCAAGGAATCAATCTGTAGTAAGTTTCTTTCTGGGCCAACAGTTTTTTGAGTCCCAATTTCAATATCCAACAGATTTTTATGTGTACATGCCAGCAATGATATTCTAGTTTTGGATGGTGGACAAACAATGGCAATGCAGGTCTGACCTTTTCTGGTTTGGTCCTGGGCAACCTGCAGCGACGCACCACTGCTGACTGCTAGTATGGCAAGGAATCTTCACCATCTTCCATTTATGGACTCTTTCTCCTCTTGTCTTGGGAGCCACTGCTATTCTGTGGCTGGAGCAATCTAGTCAGTCCTCTCTGGGATCCATTGTTTCAGGAATACACACAAGCTTGGAGGAGTTTTCTGGAAATACACCAACATATTCTCGACCAAAGGTTAATAAAGGAATCTTTTCTATAAACTAGACTTGGAATCCTTTCTTTTCATTGTGCCCAAACCATTTTTCCTTTGGCTTTTTTTGACACCATGTGTGTTTTCATGGGTAAGTCTTGTCTTCAGCATTACAAGTGAAAAATAATTTTTAAAGTAAAAAATTTTCTTGATTTAATTTACTCATAGGATAATTCCACTATCTCCCTTCTTTTTTGATTTAAATAATATTAAGGGGCTTTTGGAAATCCTACAATGCAGCCTTAATAACTTTTTAATTTTATGCAAAGAAATATGACTGGTTTGGATTCATTGCATGTTAAGCAATTTTTGAACCATCAGTAAAAATTAGTTAATGCTTTAGGAACAGTTTCCTGCTCAGTACAACTAAATTCCGTGAATATTTATTTATTTAAATTAGCCTGAATAAGGTTTATTTTTTAACTTTACTCATCCTAGGTTATGGACAGTAAATGACATTAATTATATTTCTGCTATTAGTCTTTGAGTAACTTTATATAAGCTTTGTCAGGGAGGCAAAAACACAAATTACTTACTTTTCTTCTCAAGGTCTAATATATTGATTTTTAACTACAGTTAGACATTTGAAGGAAAACTTTTTATTTCCTTCCAGAAAAATTATTACACCACACTTACAGAGTTTCTTTTAAAAGATAATTTTCTTTTTTTTTTTTTACACCAAGCAACAAATGTAACAAACATGGTTGCTTTTTGAGATTTTAACAAATATTGCCGCAAAGCCATATATTTCAAGTGATTTTTCATTTATGGTGACTTTAATTATTGTCAGATTTAGTATTTTAGCAATAATCTTTAGTTTACCCTGTAAATATTAGCAGAAGAGATTTCAAAATTTTTAAACTTCTCCTTTTTATTAAGCTTAGAATTATATTTTTAAAGAGTATCCCCTTAGTCTTATTTGCATATATAGAGAGATCATGGGTAGTCCCAGTAACTTTCAGAGGGCTTTATTAGGATTTAATTGTTTATAAAAATATTAGCTTTTCATTTAGCTGAAATTATATGAAACCTTGATTATAATTTAAAAAGCTAATTTATAAAGTAATTAAAGTAGGTATCTTTATTAAAAAGGCAAAGCAAGTAAATTTAGTAAACTTATATGTCTGATTCACAAGGCACAAATGCTGCCTCACCTCCAGCCTATTTAAAATGCAGGCCGCTAGAGGCTTTTTGTCTTTTAAAATTTCCATTGCTGAAAAATTTGGTTGTATTTAAGAAATATATTGTTACTTTATTTTGCCCTTCTTAGAGGCCAAAACCTTCATAACAATTAAAATAAAGGTATATAAGTAAAATATTGCTATTAAATTAAAGCTTTCCATGCGATTTCAAGTATATTAGATTGGCTAAATTTAAAATGTTTCCTTCAAGAAGAGAGAGCAAATTCTTTGAATCATTTCAGGGCCCGTGAAATGCTCCAAAATTATCCCTCAGTTATAACTTTGAAATTTAACTTGGAAAGACCATCAGATATATATAAAATAAATTTCTATACTTTAGGCATTTAGTTATCACAACTACATAATTTCTCCCAATTTAATTTGAACCTTGAACTTTTAGAACTGGTAAGTCAAATATTTAGCATTTCTTATATTAAGTTGCCAGAGTTCGGTAGCCATACAAATGCAAATTAGTTACTTTTTTTTTTTTTTCTGGAAATGTGACCAGCCCCAAGGAGGGGAAGCCTGGAAGCAAGCTTGTCTTTAGAAGTTGCTACTGGCGGGAAACTTATGTTTTTGGCTGGCAAGGGCCTAGCCGCTTGATTTTAAAACTACTACATTTTTTCTGCATGGGGGAGGGTGACTAGCCCCTTCCTCCATTGGAGAGGTACAGCTAGCCTTCCAGCTGGGCTATTGGACCTTTATAATTAATATATTATTTATCTGTGTTTCAACAATTTTTTTGAGATTTAAATCCAATTATAATTATCTTAAAGCATTTTCTTTGGCAAATTTTTGTAGCAGAGACAATTTGCTTATTTTCTTGGAAGCTTTAATGTTAACCTTTGAAGTGTGGTTCTTTATTATTTTAAAAACTACTCTTTATTACGGAAATACCAATCTTGTTGCTATAAACTAGCCTATATTTTTTCCTTTTGGTTCCTTTCCATCATCTTTCAAGAGGAAAAAACAGTCTTGGGTTTTATTCTGTAGCATTTGTAAAGAGATTAGGTTTAGCTCAAAACTATCTAATATCCGAAATCGGATGGTGTGCACACATTTTTTAAGCTAACTTCTCTCTTTACATGTGCACAGAAATCCCAGACACATTTCTAAATTTTGTAAAACTTCATGGCGAGGAGATTTTTCCTAGCACAATTGGGAGGGGGACAGGATCACCATGTGTCTCCTTTTCCCCACCTCCTGTCTGCTTTTCGTAAGTTATTTGAGCATTCAGCCCGCAGTTTGCGTGGGCTTGCTCCTGACATTTCTCCAAAAATTCTCCCTTCCATAGTAAATAATATCCTCCATCCAGAGTTGCATGAGCCAGAGAATACCAATCATAAGTGAAAGGGCGAGGGCTATGCCCTCCATCTTGCCCCGTATCCTCCATGTTGGGGCAGCAGCCATGTGCTCAGGATAGTACCTTCTTCCCGGAAGCCCAAGCCTCTGCTAGCCACGCCCAGGATTTCTTTAAACTAACCAATGACAATCAAGGGAAGTGCACGCCATAGAGATGACCACATCCTGTGTAACGAGACACTGACTTGCGCCTGGCCAATCGGCAGGGCCCACAGTCCCCTCTCCTACCCTGACTCCACCCCCCTATAAAACTCCTCTTCACGCCGGGCTAGGCCTCTCTCTGCTTCCTGCCGCTGCGTCGGCGAGGTGGGGGAGCCGAGCTAGCTCGAATAAAAGACTCTCTGTTTTTGCATCGGACGGACTCGGCTGGCTCCCTGGTATGGTCTAATGGGGATCTTGAAATCTGGGCATAACATTAAGGAGCTAAGAATGATTCAGAAAGATTACTCATAATTTCTCCTGTAATCCTTCTCAGATAGCTCTTTGCACAGGTGATTCTATTAATGGCAGATTCAACATTTCAGAATTAGGACATGGTGGTGGAGGGGGCTATGAAGGCCATTCCTCCATTTTTTTTTCTTTTTGCTCCTCTTTAGGAGCAGAGGATGCAAGAGGAGATTTACCCTCCTTAGCCTCTCTAAAAGGCTCTAGCAAATGAAATACCATGTTCCACAGGGGGAAACAGTTTGGAGGCAAATTTTTTCCCCTGCTGCTGAGCTTTTTTCAAATTTTGACCCACTCTTTGCCAAACATTCAAGATCTTATGTACCTTCTTCAGGAAACCAAGGGTTATGTTCTATAACATCAAGCAAAAACTTTAAGAGAATACCTTCTGAAACTTTAATTTCTTAAGCATGCAAACAAAAAGTCTACAATAAATTTTCCTATTTTTTAACCAAATTCTGCCCTTTTAGCCTGGCTAAAAAAAAGGACGTTCCCGCCCTACTTACAGATTGCAATTGCAATTTCTGCAGCTGGCTGTGGGCTTTGCATGTGGTGAATATCCCCACCTATCTGGTGAAATCTTCTTCCCCACCTATCCAGTGAAATCTTCATTTTTTCACTCTGGGCGAAGCCCTCTCCTCTGGATTTCCCTTGTCGAGGCGCCAGATGTGTGTCCCATGTCCTGCGTGGTTCAGGGTTCGGGATCTGGAGAAAAGGCTGAGCGCAAATGAAAGAGACAAGACAAGAAATAAGAATTTGGAAATATTGGGGGCCAGGCAGAAAGCCCAGTGCAAGGGACAGGACTTCCCCTAGTGCCCAGGCCTTGCCAACTTTTTATTCAATTTTGGATACACATCTATCAGTCGTGGGCAAACTACGGCCCGCGGGCCGGATCCGGCCCGTTTGAAATGAATAAAACTAAAAAAAAAGACTGTACCCTTTTATGTAATGATGTTTACTTTGAATTTATATTAGTTCACACAAACACTCCATCCATGCTTTTGTTCCGGCCCTCCGGTCCAGTTTAAGAACCCATTGTGGCCCTCGAGTCAAAAAGTTTGCCCACCCCTGATTCTAGCTCTTAGGCAGGTAATTGTGGTAACAGACAGGTAAATGCAAAAAATTAAAACTGGACCACCAACTTACACCATACATAATAATAATAAACTCAAAATGGATAAAAGACTTAATATAAGTTACAAACTATAAAAATCTTAGAAGAAAACATAGACAGTAAAATCTCAGACATCTCTTGTAGTAAAATTTTTACCCATATATCTCCTGGAGCAAGGGAAACAAAGGAAAAAATAAACAAATGAAAAAGCTTTTGAACAGCAAAGAAAGAAAGAAAGAAAGAAAGAAAGAAAGAAAGAAAGAAAGAAAGGGAGGGAGGGAGGGAGGGAGGGAGGGAGGGAGGGAGGGAGGAAGGAAGGAAGGAAGAAAGAAAGAAAGAAAGAAAGAAAGAAAGAAAGAAAGAAAGAAAGAAAGAAAGAAAGAAAGATAGAAAGAAAGAAAGGGCAACCAACTGAATGGGAGGACATATTTAGCAATGATATATCTGATAAGGGGTTAATATCCAACATTTATAATAAAGAACTATTAAGAACAACTATATGCCAACCAATTTGACAATCTGGATGAAATGAATAAATTCCTAGGAACATACATTCTTCCAAAATTTAATCAGGGATAATTGGAGAATCTGAGTAGATAGATTACAATTAGTGGAATTGAAGCAGTAATCAAAAACTCCCAACAACAACAAAAAAAGTCCTGGACTGGATGGCTCCACAGGTGAATTTTACCAAACACACAAAGTATTAATACCTATCCTTCTCAAATAATTCCAAAAAATTCACGAGGGAGAAAGCCTCCCAAGCTTATTTTATGAGGCCAACATTATCCTAATTCCAAATCAGATAAAGACACTACAAAGGAAAATATTATAGGCCAATATCTCTGATGAACATAGATGCTAAAATCATCAATAAAATATTATCAAACCAGATCCAGCAAAACATTAAAAAAATCATAGCCCTGACTGCATGGCTCAGTTGGTTGGTGCATCATCCTGTCCCATACAACAAATGGTTACGAGTTCAATTTCTGGTCAGGGCACATACCTAGGTTATGGGTTTTATCCCTGATCAGGGCATGAACTGAAGGCAACAGATCAATGTTTCTCGCTCTCCCTTCCTCTCTCTAAATAATTAGAAAAAATATCCTTTGGTGAGGATTTTAAAAAAAAATCATACACCATGATCAAGTGGAATTTATTCCAGGGATGGAAGTGTGTTACAATATCTGCAAATCAATAAATGTATTACACCACATAAACAAAATGAAGAATAAATACCACATGATCATATAAATTGTTGTAGAAAAAGCATCTGATAAAATCCAGCACCCATTTATGATAAAAACTCTTAGCATAGTGGGAATAGAGGAAACATACCTCAATGTATAAAAGCTATATGTGACAAACCCACTGTCAACATCATATCCAATAGGCAACAACTAAAAGTGTTTCCCTTAAGATCAGGAACAAGACAAAGATATCTGCTTTCACCACTCTTATTCAACATAATATTGTAAGTCCTAGCCACAGCAATCAGACAAGAATAAATAAAAGGCATTCAAATTGGAAAGAAAAGGTGCAGATGACATGATGCTGTATATAGGGAACCCTAAAGATTCCACAAAATAACTGCTATAACTGATAAATGAATACAGAAAAGTAGTAGGATACCAAATAAATATCCAGAAATCAATTTCATTTTTATAGACCAATAATGAACTATGAAAAAAGGAAACTAAGAAAATAATCCCATTCATAATTGTTTCTAAAAAAAAATACCTAGGAATAAATTTAATCAAGGATGTACTAAAAAAAAATAAGGCATTGAAGAAAGAAATTGAAGAAGACAAAATTAACATGGTTATAATGTGTACACTACCCAAAGCAATCTATCAGTGTCCTATCAAGACACCAATGGTATACTGTATTTCATAGAACTAGAACAAATATTCCAAAAATTTATATGGAATCACAAAGGACCCTGGATAGCCACAGCCATCCTGAGAAAGAAGAACAAAGTTGGAGGACTCATGATACTTGATATTAAACTAAATTACAAGGCCATAATAATCCAAACAGCATGGCACTGACATAAAAATAGAGATATAGAGCAATGGAACAGAATAGAGAGCCCAGAAATAAACCCATACCAATTAATATTTGACAAAGGAGGCAAAAAATATACAATGGGGTAAAGATAGCCTATTCAATAAGTGGTGTTGGGAAAATTGGACAGTGCAAAAAGTTAAAAAAAGAAACTAGATCATCTTCTTACACCATATACAAGAATAAACTCAAAATGGATTAAAGACTTATAAATGTTAGACTTGAAACCTTAAAAATCCTAGAAGAAAACATAGGCAGTAAAATCTTGGACACTTCTCGTAGCGATATTTTATCTGATATATCTCCTTGGTCAAGTGAAACAAAAGAAAATATGAACAGGTAAGGCACATCAAACTAAAAAGTTTTTTCCAGCAAAGGAAACAATCAACAAAATGAAAAGACAGCTCACTGAATGGAAGAACATATTCACCAATAGTACATCCGATAAGGGGTTAATATCCAAAATGAATACGGAACTTAAAAAAAACTCAAAACCAAAAATAACTAACCATCCAATTAAGAAACAGGCAAAGGACTTGAATAGACACTTCTGCACAGAGGACACAAAGATGGTCAATAGACATATGAAAAGATGCTCAACCTCACTAATCATCAGAGAAATGCAAATTAAAACCATAGTGAGATGTCACCACTCATCAATAAACCAACAAATAGTAAGTGTTGGGGAGAATGTGAAGAAAAGGGAACTCTTGTGTGCTGTTAGTGGGAATGCAGATCGGTGCAGCCACCATGGAAGGCAGGATGGAGTTACCTCAAAAAATTAAAAATGGAACTGCATTGTGACCCAGTGATTTTCTGGGAACTTATCTGAAGAAACCCAAAACACTCATTTGAAAGAATATATGCACTCCTATGTTCACTGTATCATTATTTACAATAGCCAAGATTTGGAAGCAGCCCAAGTGTCCACCAGGAGGTGAGAGGATAAAAAGGTTGTCACATTTACACAATGGAATACTACTCAGCCATATAAAAGAAGGACATCTGACCCTTTGTGACAGCATGGATGGACCGGGAGATCATTATACTAAGTGAAATAAGTCACTAAGAGAAAGACAGAACCATATGATTTCACTCATATATGGAATCTAATGAACAAAATGAAATACTAAGCAAAATAGAGATAGACTCATAGATAGAGAGCAGGCTGATAGCTGTAAGGGGTATATAGGGGGCCTGGGTGGGGGACTGGTGGAGCGATTGAGCAAAAAAGAAAAAAAAAACTCATGACATGGACAACAGTGTGGTGATTACCAGGGGGAGTGTTGGTGGGGGAGGTAGAGGAGTATATAAGGTATATAAATGATGATGGACAGAGACTTGACTTGGGTGATGAACACACGATAAAGTGTACAGACGATGTGTTATGGAATTATGTACCTGAAACTGTATAATTTTGTTAACTGGTGTCACCCCAATAAATTCAATAAAAAATAGGAGCAAAAAATAAATCAAGAAATAAGGTTTTATCATGAGAAAAAAATGAACCCCAAACACTAATTCAAAAAGACATATGCATCCCTATGTTTATTGCTGCATTATTTACAATGGTCAAGATATGGAAGTAACCTAAGTGTTCATTGATAGATGAATGGATAAGGAAAAGATGATACAGATACACAATGGAATATGACTCCGTCATCAAAAAATGAAATCTTGCCATCTGCTACATGGATAGAACTAGAAGGTATTATGCTAAGTGAAATAAGTCAGAGAAAAGACAAATACCGTATGATTTCACATATGTGTGTAATATAAAAAACAAAATAAATGAACAACCAAAACAGAAACAAACTCATAAATGCAGAGAACATTTGGATGGTTGCCAGAAGGGAAGGGGAGTGGAAGGATGGATGAAAAAGAGAGGGGATTAAAAAGTACAAATTGCCAGTTATAAAAAGTCACAGGGATGTAAAATACAGCATAGGGAATAGATAGTCAATAATATGGTCATAACTATGTAAGGTGTCAGACAGGTACTAGGCTTATCAAAGAGATCACTTTGTAAGTTATATAAATGACTAATCACCATGTTGTACACCTGAAACTAATATAATATTGAATGTCAACTGTAATTGAAAAGTAAAAAATTACAAAAAAAATAAATAAACGCTGGAAACTGTGTGTTGCATTTTTTAAAAAATATTTTATTTTTTACAGAATGGAAGGGAGAGGGATAGAGAGTTAGAAACATCGATGAGAGAGACACATCGATCAGCTGCTTCCTGCACACCACCTACTGGGGATGTGCCGGAAACCCAGGTACATGCCCTTGACCAGAATCGAACTTGGGACCCTTCACTCCCCAGGCCGATGCTCTATCCAGTGAGCCAAACCGGCTAGGGCTGTGTGTTGCATTTTAAACATCAAAATTGTTTGTGAAGCTCCTGGCTGAAGGATGAGAAGATAACTCAGTCTCTGAATGTGTAAACTCAGGACTTTCTTGAGCTGTGACGTGACCGGCGGGGTGAGAAGTCGGAGCTCCGGGCTCCCCTCTGCAGCGAGCTGGCTGGCGGCAGGGGCCTGCGCCGGCTTATTCTCTTTGTCTCTGCCCTGGTTGTCTCCAGCTGAAGAGCAAGGAAACTTAAAAGGCTATTAGGGTTTTGTGGGTCAGATACCCAATGGCAAAAATTTTCCCTACTCCACAGCCCCACAAAGAAAACCACCTCTTTTTGAAATTGGAAACTTTAAAGGAAGATTTATGAACCTTCAGGTTTATGAAACCATCTGGTGCTTTGGAGTGTGCAGGTCGGTGGCTTTGACAGTTCAAAGTTTGGACTCACCCCTCACCCCCACCTCACACTGCCCTTTATAGAATAGTTCAATTCAGTTTCTACATTAATACCTAAGAGGTGATGTTTTAAACTTATCCGACAACTTGTAAAAATCAGTAGGATTTAAAAGAATCCTACTGTTACTTTTAAAGGGCATTTTTACTGTTTGTTACATGCTCCATGAAGAAGTCCCATTGGTGAACTCTGAATTTCCACTCTGCTTAGCTTCCTTGCAAGAGCACTGTATAATTTTGGTTTTGTTTTGACAGTTGGTGACCCTTGACCCCTCTCAGTAAAATGTTTAGGCTGAGGGGGACTGAAAAGAGCTTTCAGATGGGATATTTCCAACCTCTTTCAAGCTAGAGCAATCTTCCCCTCAGCACTCAAACCCTTATATAGAAATGGGTTTCAGCCTCTATACAGTGCTCTGGTGGAACAAATCAGATCAAAGCCTTGCTGAATATGTTTGAAAAATGCACATCCGCATTGCAGAGCAAAAACATGTTATGGAAATCAATAATATCATATTCAGGCAGCCCCAACTTCAAAGTGACTCCTCTGTGTGTTCTCAATTTCAAAAGAAAAAGGAGAAAATGAGAACAGGGTGCATAAGTTTTCTCTGCTTAATTCTATTTGTAACTGAGCTGAGGTCTCAAATGTCTCTTTACTGCTTTTCCACTGGTCCCCAAGGACTCTGGGTGTAGGGCAATCTGCTTATTAATTGCCTGCACCTGTGATAATCTTGTACACTTAGGTTACAAGAGTGGCAAACTTTTTTTCCATCCCACAATTTTGGAATGCAACTCATTTCCACTTTATTGGAGGAGTAGCATTTCAGGGAAGAATAGAAAATGAGAAACACAGAGATAATGTGAAGCAACTCTTTAGATTGTTTGATTCACTGAAAATTGGTTTGTATTGATGGGTTATTTTCCATACTTGTTGCAATATTTGTTGGGGATCCTTTGTATGGCTGTCTGCCCCTCCCAGGGGTACAGTATAATTAGATCCTTAATTATATAATTATCTTTAATGATCTTTATATTTTATATTATACAAACTTTGGGGGATAATACTTTTACACATGCTGAATATGCTTCATGATTGCATTAGAACATGTAGTCTTACATGTACATTTATGCATGTACACTATTCAGTGTGTTGTATCAATACTTACTTGATACCTATATCATGTGTACAGTAGCTGATTTGCTAAAAACTAAATATTCACCATATTAAATGGAAGGATCATATAAAATAAACTATCTTGCCAACTCTTTATTTTTTTCTTTGTCTTTCCTTCCATGGTAATAGTGAGCTATAATGTGATGGAAGCCTTTGTTCAGGATGTAATGCTCAGAGGGAGAGGCCCAGGGATTCAACCTTAGGATACGATCCGTTTCTTAACTTTGCCTTCACCTGTTGGATGTTATGTCAGAGCTAAGACAAGGTCATAATATTCCTTCCATCACAAAGCTCTTATTTTGCTGCTCAATCTCTGATAAATCTACTTGTTTGTAATCTTTTTTTTTCCAACACAGTGTTAACATGTCAAAGTTTACTTGACAGACTGAGATGAAAACTATTTGAATTGTGGGTTTTACATGATACTACATGGTCATTTATTTAGACACTGGGGAAACTCCAGACGACTGGAAATGATGCACTCAAATATTTCTCTCAACTGATTCTGAACCTGACTCATTTGTGACTGAACCTTGGTTACCAGAACTGTGTTTCTCTTCAACGTCAACTCTGAAAATGCATCACATATTTGGGTCAGTTTCCTTTGAATCCACTTTTAGATAATTCCCTCAGATGCACCTTACATAGACTAAGGTGTGCCTCCCAATTCTGCAGAATGTAATTGCATCCTTTAAAATGCTTTCTAATCATACTGCTCAGCAACTGGTTGAAAAGCAGATAGACATAGGTTTCTTTCTTTCCTACCATTATGCAATTGGTAGAAAAGAAAAGTGGTCTTTAAGCATTGTTGAGTGAAGACACACGTAGAAGCTCAGGATTTCAGAGGTACCTTCCACTCCCCTTTTATCCTCACATTTATTTGTCCCCAGTTCTCTCAGACATTTTCTCCAGTGAACAGGTATTTTTATTTGACTCTCATGTCAAGGACTATGAAAATATTTTTGAGATTTGACAGACATATCAATTCAATTTTTCTAACTTGCAGCACCAAATAAACTCTATCCTGGGGATTACTGACTTTATGACTGCCGGATTGGGTATGATCAATGGTTGTCTTTTTTTTTTTTTTTTTTTTTTGTAAAGAATGGCCTGTTTTAAAGCATCACTTGATGTGACTCTCCATTGCTGAGTTTGGTAACCTCTCAGAATTCTTCTTTTGTACTTATTAAGAACATCTCTGAAAAAAAAGTAAGAATTTTTTGCCCTTTCTTGATAAAAAATAAAAAGTATTAATACCAATAATCTTTGCAATATATTATTTTTTAAGTACTTTTAATTTCAACAAGAAAGGACAAAACGAATTCGCTTAGTTTGTTTGGTCTTTTCTCCCAATCTATGGGTCAAGTTCTAATTTTTACTCTAAATTTAGTGACAATGTTTGTTACCATTCCCTGCCTTATTAAATACTTCACTATAGGGTCTTCTTCTTGTATTTTCTGACCACTAAGTTTCACCAGAGAAAACCCACAGTTTGCTTAAAAACTATCACAAGAGTTTGCCAGCCTTGACCTCTTGATCATTTGTTTGAGATTTTTATACTAACCACACATTTCTGGGTAAATGAGCACACATATTCCTGCTCTTCTGCAATATTATGGTAAAAGTCTTGGTCAAGTTGTTTTCAAAGGGAGTGGAGAAGCTGTATTTTTAGTATTAGAGTGACCCTTGGGTCCTTGGGAAAATGCAGATTGCAGAAAACTAGACATGACCAACCCAGGAACTTTGGCCTTTGGCCCAGAAATATATCTGGATGGGTCTCTGGCCGAATTTCCATAGTGATTCTTAGCACAATCAAATTGACAACTATGTTTTTCTCAAATGTTTACACTGTAGTTTCTTAACAACATGTGATTACAATAGAATCATTTAGAAATAATCTTTGGATTCTCAAAATTTACAGACATTTGTCTGACCTTGAAAAATGTTGTAGGCAATGAATTAGGAATTCCTAATCTGGAAGAATGGAATAAAGTGAGATAATGTATGTAAAAATGGTCTGTACCTTTGTATCTGCCATACTAATGTCAGTCATTGGTATTTGTAGTTCAGTAAGTTTCTTTTGCTTCTGTGAAATAAGGTTCAGATTAGGTCAGTGTTCTTTGATTTAAATGTGTGTCATAGTGAAACATAATTTGAATGGGGTTCAGAATAATTTATTTCATTCTTGCTTCTGTAGACCAGATATCTGTTGGTTTAGCCCGTGCAGCAACCTTGCTCCTACTTCTGGGAAAAGTTCTTTTTTTTCTTTCAGGAATCATCTATTCTGCACTTGAGTCCATGCTTTTTGGGTGGGATTGACTCTACTATTGGACTCCAAGGATGGCTAGGTGTCGTAATCTGACCAATCAGAATTCACTGTGATCACTTCATGGGTAGGTATGTGAATAATGTCAGCTTAACTATATGACCTATGGGGCTTTTGCTAGAACTTCTTGGGGGAGTAGTCTTGCAACTTCCAGTAGTGGTGTTTTCTATCATTGGGAATATTCTCCCTAAGAACAAAGTCAAGATGGAGAAAAGAGACGCATTGTTGATGACAAAGGTTAAGCTTCTGCATCTACCCATGTTCAAAGTCACTTTCACTGACCTTCCCAGCTACATGATCTAATGAACACCTCCTCCTTTTTATTTTATTCATTTCAGAGAAGTTTCTGTTACAGGCAACTGAGTGTTCTGGTTTACTCCCACTCCAACATTCATTGATTGGCTAAGTAGTCGTGCAACCTTGGGCTTGCCGTTTAACTTTTCTCAGATTGAGCTTCTTCATCTGTGAAATTAAATTGTATTCTGCAGAATTCAAACAGAAAGAAAATGCCACACTAGACATTAGAATATTTCAAGGAGTGTTTGTTTATAAAGGTATAGGGACTGGTTAGTATTCACTAAGCTGGCACCACTTTAGGTCCAAAAGAGATGAGAGGAGGGGGCATATCTAACACCTGAATAGAGAGAGTCTTGCAGAGAGAACACCTTGAAGAAGACCTGACTTGTATCTGGGGGAAACTTAACAAGAGGGAGCCAAGGGAATAAGTGTACTGGCCTTATTGTCCTTCCTTCCATTCTTCTCCTGCCAGGGCTTCCCAACAGGAAGTCTGAAGGGAAGGGGGCCTGTTGAGGTGATCCATAGAGCTTATCCCATGGAGGCAGAGAGCAGGGTGGAGAAGGGTGGAGAGTGGATCTGAGGGACAAACAGAAAGTGCGTGGCCTGGCAGTTAATGTTGAACTTGTCTTCTAGTGCTAAAATTAAATGAGAATTAATGAATGAACCAGAATAGAATCTAGAGCTAGAAGTGGAACGAGATCAATTGGGATTAATGTACATATGTGAGTGAGGAAAGAGGAGGAAAATCTTAAATATTTTATGCACATTTAACATTTCAGTACATTGACAACACAAATAATTTGGTCAATGCTTTTTTACTGCTTTTAATGACATGGAAAAAAGGACTAGTTAAATTAAATAATGTACTTGTTGAAATTATTCTAGAAAGTTTCTTTCAACAAGTAGAGTGGGACTTTATCTGAGTGTCAATTTTGAAAATAGATAAAAAGGTAATTTTCTTTCATATGGCTTTACTTACACCACTAGGTACACTTGGGGGGAAAAAAGCAGGAAACAGACAAAAAGAATATATTTTTACAAAATAGCTACCAAATGCAGGCGTGGTGTTTCATCTGATTTCTCAACTAAAGAAACATCACTTTGTTTCAATGTTCAAGAAGAGCTGACCACATGAGGCTTATTGCAAGATGGTAAAATATGTACACAAAACCATGTATACTGTTCTGGTGGGTGGTTTAAAGACTGTTCAAGAATAACTTTTTCTCTATCCAATTTTTCTCCCGTTGCCTTAATTGCTGACTAAGATACAACTCCATTGCATGGTACAATGAAATACTCAGGGGGAAAATAACAATTTTGCATAGTAATCTACAGTCCTACAAATTTAGAAAATGCCTGTTCAATTCTTATTCCTTATTAGAACTGTCCTTATAAATATGATGTATAAATGTATGTGTATTAGTATGCAGTGTAGGAAGACCACATTCCTCCTTGGTGATAGTGATGATCTATTTCTCTAGTTCAAGAAATAGGACTTAAAAATCCTGTCTGGGGATTCTTCCCCCCGTGCCCTTCCCTCCAGGGAGGTCAACATGTGGCCAATGGCAGAACTGCCTACTCAGTCTGCCTGTATCTTGAGCATACTCCTAATCTCAGTTCTACAGATTCCCCAGAACTCCTGCTGTGGGGTGCAAAATGGGCAGTGCCTCAAGATTTTACTCAGCCTCAAAGGATTCCATCATGAGAGGTTTAATGCATTGTAGTAGAAACAGACTTTCTGGTAAAGAATGCAAATATGACCTTCATTGTCTTCGAAAACATAAATTGGAAATCTTAGCAAACTGATTGAGGTATACTCTCATATAACAGTTTTTATTGGCTGTCCAACGAATACCCGCCAACATGTAAAGGCAGATAATTCAGAACCCGAGGGCTTACTATAGGCTATTTCTGCACAGTGGCAGAACAGTGTAACTCTTGCCACATTGGTTTCCATGTGCTTTGGGGAGCTGCAGTCTCTGCACACAATGGAAGTGTTCAAAGATCTGGGATTTGACCCAGAAAAAAATCAACTTGCATCACTTGTGAGAAAGATAAAATTTGATTTCACCCTCAAAATAGCCATTTTCTTTCTTTTTTTTCCTTTCTTTTTTTGAGTTCCTATTATTGCCTAGGCACCATTGGGGGTTATTTTGTATACATTGTCACATTTACAGTTTTATTCACATGACAATACATGGCAGGAATTCATAATATTTTTCATCTGGAGAATCTCTGTCTTGCTTTCCTTATATCTTCCATATATAATTTGTTCTACTTTATAACTGCTTTTCCCTAAATCTCTTAGGGATTTATCCACTTTTTTTCCTGACCTTCCACCACAAGCTGACCCATCCCTTGCCTGGATAATAAATAGTTCCCGAAGTAGTACCCCTGTGTCCACATTTGCTTCCTCCACGACATGCTTTGCAGCTGGACTTAGCCTTAAAATTACAAATCGAATTGTGTCTCCACTCCTTAAACCCTTGGATGGCTTCCCCTTGTCCTTAGAGTGAAGTCCATGTTCCTGTAACATGGTCCATGGCCTTTGCTCTTGCCCTAGGAGACAGCCTCACTCTTGCCCTGCCCTGTCCCTTCTCTCTCCAGTCCAGCCACACTGGCCTTTGCCAGTTCCTCGAGCACACTAGGACCCTCCAGTGTCTTGTCCTCTCTTATTTGCTTTTGCCTAGAATGCTTTTCCTTGTAACCTCCTCAGCTTTCTCCCACAGATCCCTTCGATGTTTAGTTTACATGTCAGTTCCTCGGACAGTGACTCCTAACCTTTAGCCTAAGTGTCCTTGTCAGATGCTCCCACAGTGCCCATCCTTCTCCTTTCCAAATGCTCTTCAGGATTGCAATTACTTGTTCAAACATCTGTCTTTTCCTCTAGAAGATAATCTTTATGAAATCAATAACCTTACCTGTCTCGTTGTATTTTCATCTTGTAAGGCACAATCTGGCTCAGAGTAAGCTTTCAGTAAACAGTTGTTGAATGCAGACAAGTTTTAAAGAAAACAGAAAACCCGAGAGCTTAAGTTCACCTGCCTGCACCTGGACAGACCCGTGTGTGCTTGAGGACGGAACCCAGCTTTCCCTCCATTTCATTGCTGCCCAGTGGAAGGGCCTGTGTGGCCTGGAAGGTTCTTTTATATTGTTTTCCCGTTTTCCTTCTTAGCAACACTGTTTTGAAGTTAGTATGAAACATTGAAAAGTTCTCAGTTCTTTGCGATAATAGAACATATTTAAAAATAGTGTTTTGAAAACTCTAATTGCTTAGTGATATATGTGCATGCTCTGGAAAAGTTATATAATCTATAACCCTCCTGTGAAAATCATCATGAACTACCTCTAATTTTTATCTTGAATTTCATGTGAAGATTTAAAGTAATTTTTCTCATTTCCTAATCTTTCTTAAGAAAAGTTTTCCCTAGAACAGCCGTGGGCAAACTACGGCCTGCGGGCCGGATCCGGCCCGTTTGAAATGAATAAAACTAAAAAAAAAAAAAGACCGTACCCTTTTATGTAATGATGTTTACTTTGAATTTATATTAGTTCACACAAACACTCCATCCATGCTTTTGTTCCGGCCCTCCGGTCCAGTTTAAGAACCCATTGTGGCCCTCGAGTCAAAAAGTTTGCCCACCCCTGCCCTAGAAGATTGCTTTTAAATCACAGTATTACTTGAGTGTTTACTTTTGCATTTGCAGTACTAAGAACAGAGAGGTAAGCTGCTGCCCTATAAACGTTTGCTCGTATCAATAAAGAAATGAGGAGAAATTAATTTGTTGGCAAGCGGTTGGCATGTGGGAAGTGAATCTGGTTTATGTTGGTCCGTACGTAGTTAGTGAATCTGTGAAGTTTATTAATTCCCAGTCTAAACAGTGGTGAGGAAGAGAAGTGCAAATGTTGGCCCTGGCTTTGTTTAGCTTATATCTACGGATATTTACAAACACCTCTGTAGTTGTTAGCAATTTACAAAGATTATATATTGTCTCAAACCAAATATCATGAGGGATGTAAAACCATCCTTTATCCCTCTTTACAGACCTTAGTTTTCCAGGCATTTCTAGTGAGATGAGAATAACTAAAACATAGACACAAGCGTTTATGGCTGGCTAGTGGTGGGAGAGTAAGCATGTAAGTTTGTTTTAAGTTTTGAGAAGTAATGGATATTTGCTATGTGCTCCCCTGCTTCCAACTGGTGCCAGTTCAACCCTGGAGGGGAGTTTTGCGACAGAGGCTTTCTGGAATCCAACAAACCAGAAAGTTTAAAAAACAGAAGCTGTGGAGACCTTTGCTTTCTAATAAAATTTGACTATTAATGAAATTTATTTTTATTTCTCCTGTTACCTACATTCATTTTGTAACATTCCATGGACATTCCCATGGTTTCCAAATTAAATTAGGCAGCTGTGATGTAGCATTTTCGGTATCTATTGTGTAACAGTAAGTGACAATATTTGAAGGCTTGTTTGTTTGTAGAGCGTTAAAAATATTCAGCTCAGCCATGCCACTCCTCTTTGTTTGTTTATAAAACTGACCAGTTATGGTTGAGTTTAATTTGTAAACATGCATGAGCTTGGAGCTGAGTCCAATTTCTCCCTGAAAGATTTCTTAGGCAATTACTGCAGAACTAAACCTCTGGGAAATACAGCCATGTTTCAAATGACTCATGAATGTAGAAGACAATTTTCTGTTGTAGTTAACTTGAAAGATGAACTGGTATTGAAAATTAGCAATGAAATATTGAACTTCCCAGATACTTCTGAGATTCTCTCAGGCAAAAATAACTGTAACGTTGATTTCTTTTACTAATTTGAGTCTTTTGCGATTTTAGAACTACAAGAAATACTCGTTAGAGAATAGAAACTCTGGGAGTGACATCTCCACTATGTGCTCAAGAGTCACTGTGCCCTGGCTGGTGTGGCTCAGCGGTTAGAGCATCAGCCTGAGCACGGGTTTGGGTTTGATTCCTAGTCAAGGGCATGTACTTGGGTTACAGGTTCTATCCTTGCTCTATTGGGGGTGAGTGCATGAGGCAACCGATCAATGTGTCTCTCTCACATTGATGTTTCTCTCTTTCCCCCTCCCTCCCTCCTTTCCACTCTCTGAAAAAGCAATGGAAAAATATCCTCTGGTAAGGATTAACAACAAAAAAATTACCCTTTGTTTTCAAATAATTGAAATGTTGCATGCACTGCTCTTTGTGGGAGACTTTTGGTATATTTCACGTCAGTTCTCAAAAACTGAAACTACTTTTTGGTGAAGCAAAATTATAATGAAAATTTTAAGTTGTGAATCCTAATTGTCTGGAACAAACTCTCCATTGTGTATCTACTGCATGAAGATTCTTAACATTCTTAATTTGTTCATTGGAAAATGCTTTTACTCATAGCAATAAATAAATAAGTTCCTACCTGCAGTAGAGAACTTTGTTGGTAAACCAGGTCTGCCACTTGTGGAAACATAACAATGAAGAGGCAGAAGGCACGGTGGGTGTGTGAGGTGACAGAGAAAACGATAATGGGAGCAATAAAGTTATTCATTTCTCCTCTTTTATGACAGCTGCAATGGACAACTGCTCTCAGTGTACTCTACCGCTGTTTCTAAGTTAAGGGTGTGGGTGCTACTCTGTCCAGGACAACTCCGTACTGCTTACCCCTGCCATTAGAAACCAAGGAGCTGGTTTTGGGGCTGGGGTGGCAAGAAAAGTTGCCAGTGGGTTCCTGATCGTTATTTAGACCCTAATTAGAGAGCATGCTTTCTGCAATAGCTCTGTAAATGCCTCATGGGTTGCAAATTTATTTTGAATCCAAAGTAGATGCTTTATCAATAAGTTATTCATTCCTGCCTAAATGCTATTGGGTGGCAGGGGCCCTTTATGAACTCACAAGCAATGCTATTGCCAAATCGTAATGGTCAGCTTACATGTCTTTTTAAATGGGACAGTGACTTACACTTCCTCCCAGAATTCCATTATATCTTAACTAGAGGCCTGATGCATGAAATTTGTTCAAGGGGCTCAGCCCTCACAGCCCCAGCTTCGTCCAGAAGGTCATCTGGAAGGACGTCCAGAAGGTCATTTGGCTGTCTGGTCTAATTAGCATATTACACATTTATTATTATAGATTGGTAAAAGCAAACTGAATTTGGGATAGCTGAGGCCAGCCTTTGGATAACTCAGACAGCCAGAACATAGTTTACTGGCCAGGATCATTTTTTAGTGAAGACATTTTTAGCACCACTCATGCTGTAATCCTTTAATTTATTCATTAATTAATTTATTGCTTCTAAATACATATTGTAAACACCTTTCCTTGATACATCCTCTCTGCATTTACTCCACGAGATACAAATAAGTAAAAAGCACATTTTCTACCTTAATGGGCTCTGTAGTCATCTTGAAAAAATGGGACTTATCATGAGAGAAAAACTTCGCAGAATATCTTCTTTATGATTGGGGAAGGATAGCAAGAAGCTAGGAAAATTCCTTGGCAACTAGAATGGGGAAACTGAGACAGCTGAACAAACTGACTGAGCAATTTACAGGATACAGAAGGTCACCTCTCTCAAGATAACATCTAGGCCTCAGTTGTAATTTAGCTCTAGGCCCAGAAAAGCAACAAAACTAGGCGGGTGACACCCGGACCAACTGCAATGACTAATTGACCCCCTGCCTTGGTGATGACCAATCAGTGGAGACTATGACCTTGGAAGGACACTCCTGGAAAAGCTAATGAATATTTTATTGAGATCTCCCCTAAGACCTCCCTGAAATTCCCAGCCTTTAAAAACCCTCGAAACAAAGGACCCAGCTTGTGCTCTCACTCCAGGGAGCACACTTGTGCCTTGCCCTTCTCTCTCCTTCCCCCACAGGGGTGCGTCTCCTAAACTCTGAGGGACCCCACGAGACTTGCAACCAGGAGAGCAATGGGCAGCAGCAGCTTGTCCTGGACCCCTGAACCTGTCTCCTGGGCCGCACCAGCACGGCCAAGGGTAAACCTGAGGGGGGTGGTGAAGGATTTAGAAAAGACAGACAAGAGAATAAAAGCTGGGTTTGGCGGGATGCTGCTTCTCTGATGGAGAGACAGCGACAGTGACAGTGCCTGCAAGCCAGGTCTTTATTTTATAGCCAGATTCCACGAGGTAAAGTAAGGGTGTGGTCAAGATGTTAACAATGTTCCAATCTACTAAATTACATGCACCTGAACTCTATCAAGCCACATTACTCAGACACGTGGGACCATGAAGCTCACAACTATAGCCTGGCTTTGCCCTCCAAGCTGGGACTTGCACGTGGCTTTGCCATGAGAGGACTGTGCCCTCTCATTAGTCCGAGGCTTGAACCTGTCCAAACACTGTAGCCGCTCTCCAGACTCCAAGGCCCCCTTTTCTCTGACTTCTCAGTGAGCCAAGGCAGCCCCACCTAGGTTCTCTCCTGTTGTTTCTTCTAGCCTAAGTCCTTCCTTGTTTCACTGTCCCCAGCTTTAATAAACATGCTCTCAAAATCCAGTGGACTGGTGTTGTGAAATCTTTCCTGTAGGAAGTCAAGAACCTACTCACTACCAGCCGGCCTCAGGCAAACTCGCTCAGGGCCAGGTCCCCTTTCCGGTAACATGATCCCAGATGATGTTAGATTTGAAAGTGACTTTATGACCTCCCAGATCAAGGTTGTCTGCAACCTCTTTCATGGAACAGTGACACTTGTAAACATTTAGACAAGTGACCCCCCATTCAATTAATTCTCCAACTGTGGGATGCCCTCTGCTCTCCTCTAAAACACACCTACTGTCCCCAGATCATTGAATAGTCACCCCAGAAGGTGCTGGGCTCTGCAGCCAGCCCATCCCAGTTCCCTGCAGTTGAATTAACGCTCACTGAGAGACAGTTGGGCTTGTGCTCATACTGGCTCATGCCCATGGTGCTATTACAATTATACAATGTAATGAAATATTTTGTAAATCATGACATATGAAGGTGATAAGAGAGCTATTTCAAAATGACATTTAAATACATTCATAAGACCCTTGAGTCTACAAACATCACTTTTGAATTAGAAACGATCTACCAAATGTAAACAATTAAAAAAAACCTGAAACTTAGGAGTCTGTACTCAGATTTATTTTCCAGTCTCTTTATATTATTTTACTTTAAAGAAACTGAAATTATTGACAATAATTATTGGGTAATAAACACAATTTTTTAAAAATACATTTTTACTGATTCCAGAAAGGCAGGGAGAGAAAGAGAGAGATAGAAGCATCCATGATGAGAGAGAATCATCAATCAGCTGCTTCCTGCATGCCCCATATTGGGGATTGAGCCCACAACATAGGCATATGCCCTGACCGGGAATTGAACCTCAACCTCCTGGTTCATAGGTTGATGCTCAACCACTGAACTAAACCGTCTGGGCGAACACAATTTTTTTTAAGGGTAGTATATTGGAAATTTCACTCACTGGACAAAGTAGAGGTTATGGCCACATATGAAGAGAAGCTTTTATTTATCATTTGTGGTTAGGATGATTGTATTTGAAGGATTTTTCCAATTAACCAAGAAACTACTACTCCTGATTACTTTGGTAAAGAGGGATTCTATCATTGACTCGAGTGCTCTGGAATAATAAAAATGTACATTTGCATAGTTAAAGTTCTGATAACTTCTTCAGAAAACACCTCAAGTTAGTTTTACTCGGTGTTTCACAATATTTTTGGATTCACAACTCTTTTCTGATTTATAATTCCAAAGTATAATTTTCAGTTCTTGGCAATCTGTATTATTTGTAAAATAGCAGTGTTAAAGCTATGCCCTTGGGGAAGAAAAAGAGGAATCAGACATAACCTTCACTCTCTGGGAGTTTACTATTAAATGTGAAAAACACATACACATTATTAATTGTAACACCCTGACATTGATATATGTATGGTAAGATACATACGGAAATATTAACTTTATATGTGAAGACACTGAGGTACAGAGAGTTTTAAATACCATACCCAAAGTTGGACAGTGTAGCATGGACTAGGTTCCTGATACATCAAACCTACATCTAATATTCTTAATAGTATAGTATAAAATATGCCCACAAAGTCTGACAAATAAAAAGTAAGATTCCATAGGTTTTAGCTAAATATTGGTTATTTTTAACTCTGAAATGAACTATAAAAATAATTTTGTCAGTGATTCAGGTCCCCAATTTTGTTTTCTAGAATATGAAATAACAACAAGAAATGATGTGTACCCTTTTTTCAGTACTTTTTTTTTTTTTTAGCATTCTCCTTCAGTAAGCCAGACAGGCTAAACCCCTTCTCGAGCCCCATCCTGAGATGGATTTTTTCCCCTTAAAGAGATAGCTGGTTAGTCAGGGTCAAGCCTCATCTTCCATGTTATAAGGGAGTAGAACAAGTGGGTTTTTATTGAAAAACATATTTCTGCAAAACTTTTTAATAGTTTGTGCCAATTTACTGTGTTAAAAGACCAGAGAAAAGAAAACCACCTATATATAGTTAGATAATGTATTTTATTAAAATAGTATTTGTAGACAATAAACTTATGAAGGTTATTTTTTGAAATGGTTATTCTTAGACAATAAACTTATATAATGTCACAAATTAGGTTTTCTTCTTGCCATGGTAGAAATTCCTTATTAGATATAGAAAAGAAAAGACTTAAGAAAAACAAAACACGTAAGCCATTATTTACAGTAGTGGATACTAACTAATAAGGTCACTATTTCTTTATAAAACTCAATCTAGATGATTGAAAGGCAAACATAATAATGTACCTTTAATATCAATGTTTTTGTTTTAGAAAATTGGAGTATAAAAAGTACCCTTAATGTTTTTAACCCTTGGATCTTTCATTATTTCATAACTTTCCTTTTTGGTCTTTTTCTATTTACCCAACAATGCTTCTTTGTTTTACAGATCTGTTTGATTTTGAAATATAATGCCAGGGCCTTAAGCATATCTCCTTATTTCCTGAAAGTGAAATCTGAGAAATGCCTGAATAGCTGAGCAGTTTTAGAATTAGTAAGAATGGCATATCAGGAGCATAGATGAGTGAGCAAACATGTCCAGAGAACAGCTGTGCATTGCATGTTCCTAATTGTCCACTCTTCTTGGAGTTTTGGGTAGGTGGTTGGGGTGTGTAAAATAATTTAGGGTCAGATTGTGAAGGAACATGTGACATGTTGATGAATTTGGATTGTTTCTTTAAGGAATGGTGAACTTGGAAGGAGGTGTGAAGGCATAGATATTTTTAAGAATATAAAAGCAAAAGGTTTTATCCCTAATATATCTGACAGGTAAACACAATCTAACATATAACTACAGACTATGATTTTTTTTTCGGTTGTAAATTAGACATCTAAACTACCATTGCTTCGGTGGAAGTACAGGGCCCGCTAAGAATAAGAAAGAAGAAAAGAAAGCGTGTGCATAAAGAAGGAAGAAAAGAGCTGGGATTTTTTTTTTGGGGGGGGGGGGTATTTTAATTGTTCATTTTAAAGGTGAAGCAACTGCTTTATTTTTAATTTTTATTTATTTATTTTTTATAGCAGAAAGGCATTTTATTCAAAGGATCGGTTCTAGTTTATACGCATTCACCGAAGCTTTTCATCACGTAAAGCTACAGAACACCAACTCTAAGCGCAAAATGTTCTACTTAAAGGATTTATCCCTTCCTCCAATTTGGTTATGACTCCAAAGCAATGGAGACACAATAGTTATTAAGAAGGCAGGAAATCCTTCTAGCTAGCCAACTTTTACATACTGTTCCATATGGTCAAAATCTTGCCCACACTGTGGTAACTCTTTTTTTAAAAAAACTTTTTATTGATTAAGGTATTACAAATGTGTCTTTATCCCCCCATTGTACCCTCATCCCTCCAGTCTTGCCCTCACCCTCACCCCCTGTTGTCTGCGTCCATCGCTTATGCTTATATGCATGCATACAAGTCCTTTGGTTGATCTCTCCCCCTCACCCCCACCCTCCCCTACCTTCCCTCTGAGGTTTGAGCATCTGATCGATGCTTCTCTGTCTCTAGCTCTGTTTTTGTTCATCGGTTTATGTTGTTCATTATAGTCCACAAATGAGTGATATCATGTGATATTTATATTTCTCTGACTGAGTTATTTCACTTAGCATAATGCTCTCCAGCTCCATCCATGCTGTTGCAAATGGTAGGAGTTTCTTCCTTTTTACAGCAGCATAGTATTCCATTGTGTAGCTGCTTTAAATGGTACATTTGTAGGGTGATTACACTGAAGCAGATTTCTACGTCTTTAGACAATCTTCCTCCTCACAAAGGTTTCCACTTCTTTACTGTCTGAGAACCCACAAGAGTATTGAGAAGACTCAGAAAGGCAGGTTTAAAACCAGGTCTTCAGTAGGTTTAAAACATAATGCAAACTACCATCAATAAATCAACAAGTGTTGGCAAGGATGTGGAGAAAAAAGAAATCCTTGTGCATTGTTGATGGAAATGCAGACTGGTACAGACTGGAAAACAGTGTAGTAGTTTCTAAAAATAAAAAATAAAAAATGTGACAGCCTTATGACCCAGTGATTCCACTTCTGGGTGTTTAATATGAAGAAACCCAAATACTAATTTGAAAGAATATATGCATCTCTATGTTCATTGCAGCATTATTTTCCATAGCCAAGATTTGGAAGCAGCCCAAGTGCCCATCAGTAAATGAGTGGATAAAAAAGTTGTAGTACATTTACACTATGGAATACTGCTCAGCCATATAAAAGAAGGAAATCTTACCCTTTGGACAGCATGGATGGACCTGGACAGTATTATGCTAAATGAAATAAGCCAGTCAGAGAAACACAAATACCATATGATTTCACTTCTATGTGGAATCTTATGAAGAAAACTAGAGGCCCGGTGCACAAAAATTTGTGCACTCGGGGGGAAGGGGGGTGTCCCTCAGCCCAGCCTGTGCCCTCTCGCAGTCTGGGACCCCTCAGGAGATAAAGACTTGCTGGCTTAGGCCTGCTCCTGGGTGGCAGAGGGCAGGCCCAATCCCTAGGTGCAGCCCCTGGTCGGGCTCAGAGCAGGGCTGATTGGAGACTTGGGGCGCCTCCCCCTGTCATGCACAGAGCAGGGCGGATTGGGAGGTTGCGATGCCACCCTCAGTCATGCTCAGGGTAGGGCCGATTGGGGGGTTGGGGCACTGCCCCCTGTCACACTCAAGGCAGGGTCGATGGGGAGGTTGCGGCGCCACCCCCTGTCATACACAGAGCAGGGCCAATCAGGGTGTTGGGGCGCTGCCCCCTGTCATGCACAGAGCAGGGCCCATCAGGGGGGTTGGGGCTCCGTACCCTGTCACTCACAGAACAGGGCCAATCAGGGGGTTGGGCGCTGTCCCTGTAATGCACAGAGCAGGGCCCATCAGGGGGTTGGGGAGCTCCCCCCTGTCATGCACAGAGCAGGGCCGATCAGGGGGTTGAGGAGCTCCCCCCTGTCACTCACAGAGTAGGGCCGATAGGGGAGTTAGGGCACCGCCCCCTGTCACACACAGAGCAGGGCCGATCAGGGGGTTGGGGCGCCGCCACTGTCACACTCAGGGCAGGGCCAATGGGGAGGTTATGGCTCTACCCCATCACACACAGAGCAGGGCCTGTCGGGGGGGGTGTGTTGGGGCGCTGCCCTCTATCACCCACAGAGCAGGGCCGATCAGGGGGTTTGGGCGCTGCCCCCTGTCACGCTGATCCGGTGCCAGGAGGCCTCGCGGCTCCGCTGATCCCGGTGCTGGGAGGCATATTACCCTTTTACTATATAGGATAGAGGCCTGGGGGCCGGCTGGTTTGCCCTGAAGGGTGTCCTGGATCAGGGTGGGGGTCCCCACTGGGGTGCCTGGCCAGCCTGGATGAGGGGATGATGGCTGTTTGCAGCTGGTCACACACCCTTCAGGGTGGGGGTCCCCACTGGGGTGCCTGGCCAGTCTGGGTGAGGGGCTGAGGGCTGCCTTCAGGCTGGTGATTGACTGAAGCTCCCAACCGCTCCTTTTTTTTCTCTTTTTTTTAATTTTATTCTGGGCCAGCTTTAGCTCTGGCTCTAGCTCTGAGGCCTCGGCTGCTGAAAGCTGGTATCTGGTTTGTTTGCATTCTATAATCGAAACAATGTATAACTCCAGCTCTGAGATCCCAGCGGCTGAAAGCTGGTTTCTGGGGTTTTGTTTAGCTTCTATATTTGTTACAAAGTTTCAAACTGCCAGCTCAGAGGCCTGCAAGGCAGGCGGGGAAAGTTGGAGTCCTCCTTCACTGAAGCAAGCAAGCCTCATGTTCGCTTCCAGCTGCCTGGCTGCTGGCCGCCATCTTGGCTGACAGTTAATTTGCATATACTCACTGATTAGCCAATGAAAAGGGTAGCGGTCGTACGCTAATTACCATGTTTCTCTTTTATTAGTGTAGATGAACTAACAAGCAAAACAGAGACAGACTCATAGATATTGATCAGACTGTCAGAGGGATGGAGGGTTGCAGCACTGGGTGAAAAAGGTGAAGGGATTAAGAGGTACAAATTGTCAGTCACAAAATAGTTGCAGGGATGTAAAGTACAGCATAGGAAATATAGTCAATAATATTGTCATAACTATGTATGGTGCCAGGTGGGTACTTGAAATAGAGGAAGACCACTTTGTAAAGTACATATATGATTGTCTACCCACTATGCTGTGCTCCTGAAACTAATACAAAAGAATATTGAATGCAAATTGTAATTGAAAACACACACACACACACACACACACACACACACACACACACGTAATGTATGCTGGAGAAAAGCAAACCCAGGGAGAGAGCAGGAGGCTGCTTGCAGTGCAAGCATGGGGGGTCATGGAGGCTGGACTATGGAAGCCACCAAAAGGAGGCAACATGGAGGGGTAGAAAGATGTTTTGGTAGAACTGGAAAATGTGCATGATTGAAAGGGAGAAGGAGAAAAAAATTATTCTAGTTTTTTATTTGGACAACAAACTGGATGGTAAGAGAACACTAGCCAGATCAAAGCGAGTGAGTATTGCATTTCTGTTACCAGACTAAGAAGTTAAAGCACGTTTGTCATTAGAAGGGAGTTTGCAAGTTTCAAAGGGAGAAAAGGTCTCCACCCTTATCAAAAGTATGGGTCCAGGAAGGGTTGTAACTCCTGCTTCCTGCTAATGTTCCCCAACCTGAGTTTGAGTGTATTCGTAAACAAATGAGTGAATGTTCACTTCCACTCTTACCTGGCTGGAGTAAAACAACCCAGGGAGCCTACTTGTGTTTTTTGTAATGTATCTGGACATTTAGTGGTATTTATTGCTTTGGTAGCCTAACATCATTATGTTAAGCTTTTAATATATGCCCCATTATACAGGTATATCTTGGAGATATTGAGGGTTTGGTTTCAGACCTCTCCAATAAGAGAAGCATCACAATAAACCAAGTCACAAGAAGTTTTTGGTTTCCCAGTGCTTCAAAAGTATGTTTGGCCCTGGCTGATTAGGCTCAGTGGATAGAGTGTTGGCCTGCAGACTAAAGGGTCCCGGGTTCGATTTCGGTCAAGGGTACATGCCTGGGTTTCGGGCTCGATCCTCATTAGGGGGTATGCAGGAGGCAGCCGATCAGTGATTCTCTTTCATCATTGATGTTTATTTTTTAATTTTATTTTATTGTTTATAGTATTACAGATAGATAGTAGTACATATGTCTCCTTTTTTTTCTCCATTGACCTTCCCCCGGCCTCCCCTACCCCCCAGCACATGCCCTCACGCCCCCCTCCCAGTGTCTTGTGTCCATTGGTTATGCTTATATGCATGCGTACAAGTCCTTCGGTTGATCTCTTACCACCCCCCCAACACTCCCCAGCCTTCCCACTGTAATTTTTTTAAATATATTTTATTGATTTTTTACAGAGAGGAAGGGAGAGGGATAGAGAGTTAGAAACATCGATGAGAGATAAACATCAATCAGCTGCCTCGTGCACACCTCCTACTGGGGATGTGCCCACAACCAAGGTACATGCCCTTGACCAGAATTGAACCCAGGACCCTTCAGTCGCAGGCCGATGCTCTATCCACTGAGCCAAACCGGTCAGGGCCTTCCCACTGTAATTTGACAGTCTATTCCAGCCGTGGGCAAACTACGGCCCGCGGGCCGGATCCGGCCCGTTTGAAATGAATAAAACTAAAAAAAAAAAAAAAGACCGTACCCTTTTATGTAATGATATTTACTTTGAATTTATATTAGTTCACACAAACACTCCATCCATGCTTTTGTTCCGGCCCTCCAGTCCAGTTTAAGAACCCATTGTGGCCCTCGAGTCAAAAAGTTTGCCCACCCCTGCTATTTGATGCTTCTCTGCCTTTGTATCTATCTTTTTGTTCATCAGGTTATAATGTTCTTTATTATCCATAAATGAGTGAGATCATGTGGTATTTTTCTTTCACTTCCTGGCTTATTTCACTTAGCATAATGCTCTCCAGCTCCATCCACACTGTTGCAAATGGTAGGAGTTCCTTCCTTTTTACTGTGGCATAGTATTCCATTGTGTAGGTGTACCATAGTTTTCTAATCCACTCATCTGTTGATGGGCATTTAGGCTGTTTCCAAATCTTGGCTATTGTAAATTGTGCTGCTATGAACATAGGGGTGCATATATCCTTTCTGATTGGTGTTTCTGTTTTCTTGGGATATATTCCTAGAAGTGGTATTACTGGGTCAAATGGCAGTTCCATTTTTAAATTTTTGAGGAAACGCCATACTGTTCTCCACAGTGGCTGCACCAGTCTACATTCCTACCAGCAGTGAAGGAGGGTTCCTTTTTCTCTGCATCCTCTCCATCACTTGTCGTTTGTTGATTTGTTGATGATAGCCATTCTGACAGGTGTGAGGTGATACCTCATTGTTGTTTTGCATCATTGATGTTTCTATCTCTCTCTCCTTTTCCCTTGATCTCTGAAAAAAAAAAAAAAATATATATATATATATATGTATATATATATTTGCCCTATAGTGTAGTCTGCTGAGTGTGCAATAGTATGTCTAAAAAAATGTACACACCTTAATTAAAACATAATTTATTGTTAAAAACACCATTACTTGAGCCTTCAGAGAAGCATAATCTTTTTGTTGGTGGAGGGTCTTACCTTCAATCTCTCTCTAAAAAAAAAAAGCAATATTTGTGATATAGCAAAGCACAATAACACAAGGTATGTCTGAATAAGAGATGTCATTACCCAATATGTATATTCAAATCCAAATCCATCTATATATATAAAAGGCAAGCGACCGGAACGATGGAATGACCGGTCACTATGACATGCACTGCGGTGGCCAACCGGCCCAATCAGGGCCCCAATCGGCCCCCTCCAACCGCCCCCTGGTCAGCCCCACCCCTGACTGCCCCCCATCCCAGCTGGCCCAGCCCCAATCAGCACCCCCACCCCAATCGGGGGCAGGGCCAATTGGCCAACCTCCCAAGTCCCCTCCCCCCACTGGCCTGGCACCGATAGCCACCATAGGGGTGGGCCAGCTGGACCCCACCCATGCATGAATTTGTGCACCAGGCCTCTAGTGTGATAATTAGCTGATAAAGTGTGATTTTATCAAAGCAAGCAATGATATATCTAACTCTGTCTTTCTTACAAGGTAAATGCCTACTCCTCACTAAGAAATATTTGTCTGAAGGATGTTGAAGACACAGATATGTATGTATAGTCAGTTGTGAGTGATAGAAAAAATAAAGTTAGTAAATATCCATTATATATTCTACCAGAAATTTGACATTCATTGTAAATTGGACAATGTTATTATGCATTATTATTGAAATGAAATGAAACATGTAAAATGAATGAGTTATATTTTATAAGGTATGACCACTTTATGGGCAATGTATTTGTAATAGTATTTTATTATGTGTTTCCTGATGTGAGGGAAATATAAATTATGATGTAGTGTTCTGAGGTGATTTAGATTTTGCAAGGAGAAATGAAATGGAATTTTTGAGATGAATACATTAAATTGTTTGGTTTTACATTTGATTTTGCTTTATATATAGACTTCATAATAGGTTTTCATATATATAAAAGGGAATTCATTCAATAAGCTAGAGTTAGAAATTCACTTTAAATATTTAATGATTTAATTAAGTTTTATTAGTGTGATGCTCTTTGCTTTGCCAATTATAAATTGACAAGGGTCTCATCTGTGTGTGTTTTTTCCTTTTTGTATAGCATCTTGATTATATATTTTGTTCTGTAGTTTTATAAATAGTGATAAAAACTAAGTTCTTAGAGGAATTTTTTCACATCTATTGTAGTTGCCAAGGAAAAAATAGTAAATAATTGCAAACATTAAAATAAATAGAAGTTACTGATTGCATTGCTCTTTTAATTTGAAAACTGATATTTTATACTGTCTCTTGAGAAAGTTTATTTGCTCTACTCCAGTGTTCTCTCTATAGTAATAGTCTTTGCCAGAATATGAAAGCTGTTTCATGTCCTACCACTCAGCCAGGTGCAGCTGATGATCGCTATTTCACTGGACCATGGGTGGGAGTGAGGCAAAATTGTTGTCAAGCTAGCAGTCAGGGAGAATCAAGAGTGAGTTACAAGAAGCACCACTGTAAACAGTGTTCACTGAGGGAGGTTTGTAGGGACTGGAGGTACCCCAAGTGTACACCTCAAGATTGTATAGACACTCCAATTGTGGAAATACCATAAAAAAGTGGAGGAAGACAAATGTATTTCTATGGCCCCTCATACTCATATTCCAACTATATTAACTGACATAAGAATCTATGCTCGGGTAGCTCTGGATAACTTGATGGCTTGAGAAATTTTACTGATGAGCTGAAGGAAAAGGAAAAGAGTATAGGTTTTAGTATTTATTCCAGGGTTGGCAGTGGACCCTGAGTAGCAGAAAAATATGATTTTCTGGACTTGACTGATAAACCCCCTGCCCTCTGCCCTTATGGTAATCAACAGTAAAAGTTACCTTAAAATGTGCCTCTGAAGGAAAAATAAAATGTGTTTTAGAAATAAAAGATATAGTTGTTAACTATCCTCCTTCTTTTCAGAAAATCAAATTTAATTAACTAAAATTTACACTTACTTTTATCAAACTTTTCAAAAGTCAGGAAGATTGGCTATCAGTAGGTAGGAAGTTATGCTGAAAACAATTTTTTTGTTGTTGTTAATCCTCACCTGAGGATATTTTTTTTCCATTGATTTTTAGAGAGAGTGGAAGACAGGGAGGGAGGTGAGGAGTGGGGGGGAGAGAGAGAGGGAGAGAGAGAAACGAGACACATCGATTGTTTGCCTCCTGAACACCCCAACTGGGCAGGGATGGAACTTGCAACCTGGATACACCAGATATGCAGATATGTGCCCTTGACGGGGACTCTTACCCACAACCCAACAGTGTGGAGGCCAACACTCTAACCACTGATTAATAGCAGCCAGAGCCTGAAAATAATTTTGTATCCTGTTGAAAGTTGTAGTGTTATTACTAATGATGAGAACTGATCTTCCTATTTTGGTCATCACTAGCCACACACGATTATTGAAATTTAGATTTTAATTAATTAAAGTTAAATCAATAAAGATTTCATCCCTTCAATAGCCACATGTCCTTTGTGGTTGCCATAATGGACAGTGCAGAAACATGTCCATCATTACAGAAAGTTCTATTGTATGGCACTGGATTAAGAATTATGTAGTATAGTACCTAGCAAATAATATTTTTATGTAGGAACTACTAGATCTAGTAGCACGCAAACCCCAACATTTCAGAGCTAAATGGATATTTCTTTTTCCCTTATGCTCTAATATGGGTGTTCCCAGTTGTCAGGAAACCTTCTCTGTGTGGAAAAGGTCCAACTTTTCCATCTTGTGACTGCCTTGCTCCACAGCCTTGGAGTCCTGCTTCCAGCTGCTGGAAGAGGAAAGAGTGAAGAAGCTACACTGGCTTCTTAACCATCTTGACCTGAAAGGATCAAGTCAACTTTCTGTCATAATCAATTGCTGAGAAACAGCAATTGGCCCAGCTAGACACAAGGCTTTCTAATAGTAGCTCTAGGTTATGAAAGGAAAAGCCATTGGGCAACTGCCACAGATAGTTTCTTAATAGTAGAGAAACTCTGCAAAATAAATAGGATTTTGCATGGAAACATAATCAATGGTCAAGGAGCAGTTTTGTTAATGTTAAGGTAATAGCACTCCTTTAACTTTAGCATATATATAAAAATTTGTGCACTCGGGGGGCATCCCTCAGCCCAGCCTGCCCCCTCTAACAGTCTGGGAGCCCTCACAGGATGTCCCTGTGGGGAGCAGGCCTAAGCCGTAGTCTGACCTCCCTCTGTGGAAGGCAACTGGCCAATCAGGTATATAGATACTTTCTGAAGGCAGCACAGACTCCTTCCTTATTTCTTTCCTCTGTGGTTGGAGAATAGGGGACTAAAAGGTGGAGACAGAACTGTGGCCGGGCCTGGGGCTCTTGTAGGCAGCAGAAAGAAGGAGAGGGCTGGGGAAAGTCTAGACACGGTTTTCTTCAATTGTCCTCCCTTCCTCCGAGCCCCTCGCTCTGTTCTTTCCTTGTCATGGTGGACGCTTGGGCTTCGGACTGACAGGAGCCCAGCGATAGTGGAGTTCAGCCCCCTCACTTCTCAGCTGAACATACAACTGCCTCACATTCCAAGTGGAGCTGTTTTCAAGTGGCTAAAGTGCTGGCAATTCATGCCTCCTGGCCTTTCCCCTCTAGGGTTTCCTCCTTGGGTCAGTTGCAAACTTCACCGAGACACCGAAGCAACTCTGCCCTGGTACTTCTGCACTGGCCCCTGCCCGGGCCTGGCCGGGCACTCTTCCTTGAGGTCTCTGGGTCCACAGTCTGAGCTCAGGGAGTTCACCCAGAGCCCGTTGCCCCGGACAGGTGGGGCAGGAGGGCTAGCTTGAAGAGCTGGAGGAAGATGGCAGAGTAAGAGTTGGTATGAACCAGCGCCTGCTTAGCCAGACTTCCTAAGCTCCCCACCAGGCCCAGGCTGGGCCCCTTCCCCACATCAGGAGGATCCCAGCTGAGGTCCCCTCCCTGCACCCAGCGCTCTCCTCCCTGTTCTACCACTGGGGGAAAGGAGCAGCTCACCTGCTCTGGACCCTGCCAACTTGGCAGGCTGAGGCACAGGCGGTGCAGCCTAGGGTGCTGGTGGCTGCGAGCCTTCTCCCCCTCCCTGAAGCATGGGGTGGGGTTGCAGCAGCTCACAGCTGCCCCTGGGCATCATGCATGGAGACACTGCTCTCCATTGAGCCACCGTCTGCCTGGGACCTGTGGGAGTTGGGGTGGCCTCGGGCTCCCACTGGCCCCACTGAAGCCAGACTTGGCTTGGCCGGCCACCCCCACCGCCCGAGGGCTGCACATGCCCCACAGGCCTCATTGCCCTCATGAATCCCCTTGGTCTGGCCATCCCATCCCAGGAAGTGGCCATCTCGATCACCATGGCTCACTCCCCAGTGCAGTTGGGCCTGCCCAGCAAGCATGTAGGCAGGAGCTGGGCCTCTGAGGGAAAGAAAGAGGGATGCGCGGGCCAGGGCAGAAGTGGGGAACTTGGCAGTGTAAACACAGCCCCCCCCCCCACATCATGCCGGCCCCTCGCGCTGCATTTCCGAACCCCTGGGTGCCCCTGCTCAGCACTGTGCTCTCAGGCCTGGGGTGGGGGTGAGGGACCTAGAGCTGCGGCCTGAAGGCAGCCCTCACTGGCTTGGAATCCAGTGGTAGATCAGGGAGAGATGCGGGGTGCCAAATTCCACCTCTCTCTCTCTCTCTCTCTCTCTCTCTCTCTCTTTCAGAGAGGGCCCCATGTCCCCAGCAGGCGGGCGGGGCTCAGGCGAAGGCAAGCGATGTCAATCGCCTCGCCTGAGCCCCTGCCTGCCCCCAGGTCGCACATGGGAGTGGGCCCTGTCCCTGCAAGCAAGCGGGCGGGGACTCAGGTGAAGCGATCAGCTATCCTTTCCTGAGCCCCCGCCCCCAGGTCACACACGGGGGCCTGGATGGCAGCTTGCGCTGTCCCACCCTGCCTGCAGTATGCAAATTAGCTGCCATCTTTGTTGGCGGTTAATTTGCATATTGCTCTGATTAGCCAATGGGAGGCATAGCGAAGGTATGGTCAATTACCATGTTTGTCTATTATTAGATAGGATTATTGTTTTCTACCTTTTTTAGGTATTAGGTTTCATATTGTAATTTGTTAATCTTTAAGAACCAATTAATATCTTCATCTGATACACTGAAACTCTTTGTGCTTTACAAATTAAGAACAACTCAGAAGATGGACATGTTTTACTTGCTTTATAGAAAATATTATAAATTTGGGGAAAATTTAAGCAGAAATTATTATATATTTTAATGTAACTATAATTTTATAACTTGAAGCTAGTTATTGTGCTTGAAACAGAGCAATGATGACATTTACAAATAAATTAGATGTGACTGGTGTGAATACAAAGCAAACTAAAACAATTTTAAAATACATTTTAATGAATAAGATCTTTCATTGAGTTATTTAGGGTAAAATATAGATTCATAAGTTTCAAACTTAAAAATGCATTTGACTCACTGTGAATTTTTGTTGAAATATAAATTCTGGGATAGGGTTGGGTCAGATTTTGTACTTTTAACCAAATCTCAGAAAATGCTAATGCTGGGATCAAACATTGAGTAGCCAGGATCTATAGCTCCCCAGATTCTCCTGTATAGATTTAGAAAGCCAATGGCTTGAGCAAATAAAATGTCACCTTATTTAAATTTGTTCTATTTGACTATTTTCTACTTTGAAAATGGAAAAACAACTTTGGACTTTCCTTATCTCTCAAACTTTGCCTTGTGTCTGCCTTCCCTTTCAACACCCTCTGAAAGACTCATCTTTCTTTACTTCTACATCATCAACTTCCATTCATTCACCAGCTCACCAGATCTGGCTTTAATCTGGGTCTAAGTCTGGCAAAGACTTTCTAAATGCAAATAGGAACCTCTGTGTAGTCAACTGAATGATGTGTGTACAAGGTCTGGTAAAGTTGAGCTACCCTCATGTAATTATTCTCTCCTTTCCTTTCTGGAGTATCACTTCTCTTTCGTTTCTTCTGCAACTTTTCTGAGGCCACCTTCTCTGCCTCCAGCATGGACTCCTCTGTTTGTCCAGCCCTTCAATGCTGATCTCCCTAGGGATCCATTCTTCTCTTATAAGTGACCAGCTGCTCCCTGCCCATCATTTCCCCCATGGCTCTAGCTACCATGTATATATTTCAGTGACTCCCCAAATCTGACCTTCCTACTAGAAAGATTGTCATGCTTCCATTCCCCTAGTGACCTTGGGCAAGTTTCCTAAATATTTCAACCCTCACAATGCTGTTGTGGGGATTAAAAAATTCACTACTTATGAACTGCCTGGAAGAGTGCCTGGCACATAGTAAGGGTGTGCAAATGTAAAGTATTGTGCATTTGTTGCTTTTTTGAGTGATAAAGAAAGGATTTTAATTTTTTTGAACTATATGCCAAATAATTTAGGTATATATGTAAGTGCTTTGAATAGTGACTAAGAGATACCTCTAATAATATTTCCCATTTCTATGCACTGTACAGAAGCAGGTTACAATAAATATATCAATTTGAATTTCTCCAGAAGGGCTTCTTCTGTTTTGATCCTAATGCATTTAGTAACAGTTGATTTGATGGATGCATTTAACATATGAATATGACATATTTTCTTCAATATTAATATGTCACATTTTTGGTTGTGGACATTTCTCTCCATTTAAAACCATGCTAACTATAACTTTCAATTTTAATCAAGGACTATATCACATGTTAAAAATTTGTTCTTATAGCTAGCATTTTTAGGAGTATCTACATTTGGAAAATATTTTTACTAATTTTGAGTTTACTATTTTATTCCTTTACCTTAATAAAAAATGTAATATTATTTTAAGACATAGCCTGAAGAATGTTAGCATGAGAAATGAGCTTGGTAACTGACTTATAAATAAATAATGTATTTAGTGAATTTAATTTAACACACATTTATTAAGTATTTATAAAGGGTCACTATTTGAATTTAGTCTTGCCAGCCTCAAATTTTTCATGTGGAGACAAACATGTGAATAAATAATTATAGTCAGATGAGTTAATTTCTATAGTAAATGTCAGTAAGACATACTATAGTAACCCAAAGGAGGATACAGCTATTGTGCCTGGAAAAGCCATGAGAATTTTCAAAAAGGAGTTGAAATTAGATCATAAGGAGTGGAGGGGGAAGGAACTCAGGTTTAGAGAAAAACATATACACAGGCATTAAACCCAAAAGAGCATTGTGGGTTTGGGTGAAGGTGATAAATTCTATAGGTTCAGCCCATCATCTTTGTTGGGGCCAAAAAAAGCAACAATTCAGGTCTAGCCCAGTGATGGCGAACCTAGGACACGCGTGTCAGAGGTGACACATGAACTCATTTTTTTGGTTGATTTTTCTTTGTTAAATGGCATTTAAATATATAAAATAAATAAAAATATAAATCTTTGTTTTACTATGGTTGCAAATATCAAAAAAATTTTCTATACGTGACACGGCACCAGAGTTAAGTTAAGGTTTTTCAAAATGCCGAGCTCAAAAGGTTCACCATCACTGGTCTAGCCTGTGGCCCACACCCTTTCTCTTTCTACCTTCAGCTTTGTCTCTACATTAGTGGCCTTCTGGGCAGGTGTGTGGATACCTGAGCCTAGGGGTGAACAACCTCACTGCCCATCTGCCCTAGGGAAATTCCTCCTCACACTGGCCTTGGAAACAGACTTAAGGTCATTGAGGCAGGGAATTTAAGGGTCCTAGGGTTTCAGGTTTCTAGGTCTGAAGGGTAAGGCACAGACCCTGAGGAGGAACATTCCCTAGGGAAGAAGGGTAGAGAAGGGCCTTCTCCAGCCATGTCCGGGCATAGGACCTGTGCCAGGTCTGAGGATGGAGCCCAAGTTCCTTGTGGTCAATGTAGGACTGCTTGGAGGTGGCTGGGCATGGAAGATGAAACTGAACATTTGGATTAGGAGTAGCCTGTGATTAACTTAGATTCTTTTCTTAAAAATATAATGGCTGTTTCTCTGACTATATAATTAGGTTATCTAATTTTACTGTGTAGGATCAGAAAGTCAAACCAGAAGAATTATACCATTTAGTTTATGACACAATGGTGGATGAATTATTGATTAGTAGCATTACTCAATTTTAAAGAATTAGAATGCCAGCAACTATACTTAAGCCAAAAGTTAGGTTAAATGTAATTAAAATTATCTTTTCTTACAAATTTGATTTTTGCTAGAGCTTCTAATTTTGTGGTAATTCAAAAGAAATAAGAATAGCCTATTAGATGCTGGTCATATCAACAAATTTAATAATTATGATTACATTGGGCCTTTTAATTGTGCTGTGGTTAACCTTTATTATAACTCATATGTACAATCTAGTCTATTTATGTAACATCAGAGTGCTCATATGCCCTAAATATTAAATTCTATACTCACAAGTGATGCCTAGGAGTACCCAGCTAAAACTCTCATCAAGGTGGAAAGTTTTAGTTAAAGAGCTATATAGCCTTAGGATGATCATGGTCCAAGAATTTTCCTTTGGATTCTTTAAAACTAATTGCATTTTTATTTTTATTTTTTTAGTAATTCTGGTTTATTCTTCAAAGCATTCTTCATCATAGAACCTAATTCAAATTGACAATAAATCTACGATGTTTGTTAAGAAATCCTATGGTTGCTGACACCATCTATACTAATAATAACCTAGATGGCATCACACCCTCACGATGTCACAAGATGGTTGTCACAAGATGGCCATCATAAGATGGTTGTCACAAGATGGCCATCATAAGATGGCTGCATGCACAGCGGAGGTGGGGCTGGCGGCCACTTCGCATGGTGAGGCTTGGGGGTCCTGCGGCTCTGTGCGGCTCAGAGGAGGCCAGTCCCGGCGTCTCTGCTGCCTCACGCAGAGGAGTCGGGTTGCAGCAGGGGAGAGCAATTGTGGGCAATCAGGCCAGCAGGGGAGGGCAGTTGTGGGCAATCAGGCTGGCAGGCGAGCAGTTAGGCATCAATCAGCCTGGCAGGGGAGCGGTTAGGGGATGATCAGGCTGGCAGGCAGGCAGGCGAGCAGTTAGGAGCCAGCGATCCTGGATTGTTAGAGGGATGTCTGACTGCTGGGTTAGGCCCAATCTCGTCCCGCAGGGATCAGGCCTAAACCGGCAGTTGGACATCCCCGAGGGGTCTCAGATTGGAGAGGGTGCAAGCCAGGCTGAGGGACACCCCCACCCCCGCACGAATTTCGTGCACCAGGCCTCTAGTAGAGAAATAAATGGAAGAAAAATATGAAGTGAGTAAAGCAGAAACTAGAGAAAAAAAAAAAGAAAGGAGAACAAAAAGAGATAAAAAATGTTGTACAGCCCTAGCTGGTTTGGCTCAGTGGATAGAGCGTCGGCCTGTGGACTGAAAGGTCCCAGTTTTAATTTCAGTCAAGGGCACATGCCTAGGTTATGGGCTCGATCCCCAGTAGAGGGTATGCAGAAGGCAAGCAATAAAAGATTCTCTCTCATCATTGATGTTTCTATCTCTCTTTCCTTCTCTCTTCCTCTCTGAAATCAATAAAAATATATATATTTTTTAAAACTGTTGTACACATTGGATACTATTGTGTTGCAAAATGATAACTGCTCCAGTTACCCCCATTAATGAACAGATACCACATATGTAAAGCTCTAATACATTTTTCAGATGGAAGGAATATCAAAGACTAGGATACACTTTTTTCTATAAAGCCTCTACTTCCTGGGGTCATTAAACATGAAGGAATTAAAAATTTGTGGTATGCCGCCTTAGCTGGTTTGGCTCAGTGGTAGAACATAGGCCTTTGGACTGAAGGGTCCTGGGTTCAATTTTGGTCAAGGGCACATGCCTGGGTTGCAGGCTTGATCCCCAGTAGGGATGTGCAGGGGCAGCTGATCAATGATTCTGTCTCATCATTAATGTTTCTATCTCTCTCTCCCTCTCCTTTCCTCTCTGAATCAATAAAAATATGTTAAAATAAATAAATAAAATAAAATTTGTAGTATGCTGATACTGTTAAGTAAAAGTTTTAAAAATTAAAAATAAACTAAAATATTAAAATCACACTAAGTCCTTATTGCTCCCTTGAACTTTGCAAACAACTTATGAACATGATAAGGAGTTCTAAACACTATGTAGGACTAACCAACATTGCTCTATCAGGCTTCTTTTCATTAATCTCAGTGACTATGATAATGGAATACTACTTCTATAATGTGCCTGGAAGCTCTCATTTCACATGCCTTAAAGATAGAAGTAGTAGTAGAAGAAGAAGAAAGAAGAAGGAGGAGGAGGAAGAGGAGGAGGACATGAAGAGGAAAATTAAAGCAACAATGTACCTATGGCAACTTTAACTCAAAATGTTTGTTATTTCTAGCCTCTTTGGTTGCTTATAAGTATAACTCATTAATTTTGCTAGAGGCAATTTAATGTAGAAGAGATACATTTGATGTGGCAGAAAAAGGTCACTATTCTCAACAAAGCCAACATTTTTCTCTCAAGCATATTCTAAAGTAATCAAGGCTATTAAAAACGGGTAGCTGTATCATCCTATAAAAATAAAATAAAATAAAGCAGTCAAATTAATCAACAAAGATTCAAAGTGTTTAGTGTTAAGTAGATAAAACATCCAAAAATCTTATAAAAACTTTGTTAAATTGGCCAGTTATTTTGGCATTTTTTAAAGAGAAAGTCTTAGTTCTATTCAGGCCTGTGGAGCTGAGTAAAATAACCAAGGTAGTATAAAGTAACATTGTGGTTCTATACACTCACAATTGCTTAAAAAATAAAACATTATTCTTGTTGTTTCTTTACCTAACACCAAAATATTGTGCAAAAAATCCCAATTAATACAAACATCCATTTTTTTCGATATTTGTTGTTTTACTAGTTGCTTTGGTGAATCTCCTTCAACTCTTCATCAAGTTTCTATAGTTTTGGTACCAAGGTTGATCCTTTTCAGGCACAGATAATTTTTAAAAAGCTAACATTTTATTTGAATGTAGATGGCAGAGGAGGTGGAACAGTGACTTTTCAAGGGAGGCTGGCAGCAGCTTTGAAGTCCGGAGCTGTGGCCATGGCTTCATAATGCCCCACTGGAAAAAAAAAATCCACAGAAAAGTAAACATTTTGACAAGGATCTAGACATCAATTGGAGCTTATCCAGTATTAAACAGAAACACATGCTTTGTTCAAGGCATTTGCAGAAACAAAACCATCCTGCCTTCTTTAATTAATTTAGTTTTTTAAAGTTCAATCTTCTATTTATGCTATGTCGTAGCTAAAGGAAACCATGGAACTGGAAACAAAGGCAAATTCTTTCAACTAAAAGCTGAACACTCCCACTCTCCCTTTCCCAGTGCCTTGATCCATGACTTCAAGGCCGGTTCTTCTACTCTGCTCTACTGTGCCCCTCCAAGTATTACTACAAACAGGCTTTGCTCAAGTATTAATTGTAAGTGCCAATAAGAAGGAAGCTGAACATACACCCTTCATTTGAGGCAACTGCTGAGAGCCAACACTCTTTTGGTTTTATTTTCTGTCTTATCTGAGCTGCACCTGCTGGTGCTGGTTTTCCCTGTGATGTAGAAGCTTCTCATTCTAGAAATAGGGAGTGCACTAGCTCCTGTGAACTAAAAATTTGAAAAGTTAGCTCACACAGCAGTGTCAGGGGAGTTTGTATATGATTATTCTGGACCAAAATTTGATGGACTCTGATATGTTAAGTAACAGAGATACAGAACCAAATAGTCAAGGGGTAAACCCACACGAAACTAAAACAAATGCCCCCAGAATACTTTTGTTTATTTTTATAGTGATGGTGCAATTGGTTAATTAGCTGAGATTTTCATTTTTGAACTCAATCTATTGATGTGAATTTGATGCCTTTCTGGTTCTATAAAAACTATAAGGTTGTAGAGTGTAGGTACAATGAAGCACTGACAATGTTTTGGCCAAATTTCTCTAACGATCATTTATTTTCTAATCATGGTAAAATAATTCTTTGAGTAAGGAAGTGTTACATATTAAATTTCACAATTACCTATTTATAGAATTTAAAGGCAGTAAAATGGAAAAACATCTGTATTTCATTCTTTAAGGCAAATTAAGACTTTATTCTCCCTCGGTATGTCAGACTCCTTTCAGTTGGCCTTCAGATTAAATTCCTGTGGTGAGGGGAAAAAAGCGTTTCTATAGAAAGTAACCTCACAGGGCGATCTGATCATAAATTCCTAACTGGGCAGGTCATGGTGGGTAGTCATGCCCCAGACATATAACTTTTTAGTAAAAGGTTTATCTTTGCCTGATCAAGCGCTTTTCATTGTTTCTGTGCATCTGCGTTGGTTAACACTCCTTTGAAATAAACTGTAACCACCCTCAACAGAGCACATAATCTTAACTACCCTGTAATCTGATCTCCACATGACTACCCCCAAGAGAGCATGTAATCTTGCGGAACCTGTACTCTCATCCCCTCCCACCTTCCTGAAACCTTTCTTACCTTCCCTCCTTAATCCCAAATGCATAAAATAACTGCAAACTTTATTCTCTGAAGCATTTATCTCAGTCTGTTGAGATCTTGCTTCCAGGTATATGCTCTTTTGGGCTCCAATAAATTTTAATAAAAATTCTCTACAAGTTTGAACATTTCTTATGTTGACATGCCTCATACCTTCCATTCCATTTTCAAAACTCGTATCCCAATTTGTTTATTAACTATTATGACACCATTTGTCACATGACACACAGATGGAAGCTTTACCCAAAATTTAAAATTTAATTATAGAAATTGAATTATTCATTCTAGCTGTTCGGGAACCAAGTTATCCTGGGGTACATGAAGATTCCCAGGGGATATACTCACATTGAATTTAAGGGAAGCAATTTTCAGACTTTCAACATCTATACTCTCTTTTCTATATTTTCCTCTCTGAGAAAGCATTTGTATTTGCAGACTCAAATACAGGTCTTCTTTCTCACTTCCCTTTTAGAATTTCCCTTATCCTGTTTTATAAAAAAAGGCATGCCTTTTACTCATCTGGAATCTTGTTATTGTGCGGTGCCCCAGGGTGTGCAGACCTCTGGGGTGCCAGACAAAAGGACCATTTAAAATACTGTTGTTGACTAAGCCTTCTTTGATCAAGGCACCATGAGCTCATTCATGGTAAATCTTCGTGTCTTTCTGCCTTATAGTATTCATTTCTGTTAGATGTATAGCGAGAAGGGTTGCATGTTGTGACATTCTAAATTCATACATATTGTGGAACAGAGTGGCAGAACTGGACAGTTTATATATATATATATATATATATATATATATATATATATATAACCTTGCCTTCTTTGCTTATTATGCACTTGCCTGTGAAAACCTACTTCAAATGGTAGAGGCAGTATGTTTGCAGCATAGCGACTATAAATATACTAAACTCTGGACCCAAGCAGCCCTTTTTTTCTAGTCCATCTCTACCTTTCAGTTGCTCTATAATTTTAGGCAAGTCTCCGTTTACTCATCTCTAGAATACCATGAAAAATAGTGCCCACCTCAGAGGACTGCATGAAGGTTAATGTAGACAATGCTGAAAAGTCATTTCAGAGACGGTCCAGATTAAAATAAATGCCTAACAAATGTTTGTTTTACATCTAATGAACTTACAAACTTCCTTATTATGAAGTTACAGTAGGAGAGCGTCCTCAGGCAAAGCTTAATGTCTGGCTGTGTAGTAAACAATTCAACTTTATCCAAAGAAAAATCTAGCCTTTGCCCTTGTCTCATAGGAGGTAGTCTCTAAACCCATGGAAAGTGTTTTGGGTTTTTTTCTGAGAAAACTTGACAAAAGTTGTCAAGAATTTACATTGAGAAAAGTGTTTTTGTTTCAGTGGAGGCCTTGGGCTAACCAAATAGTAACAATGCAATTTAGCCTGAGGGACTTGGGCCTCACCAACAATGCCATTTAGCTTGGGGGCTTGGATAGTGCAGGATCAGCTTGACCTCTGCAGGAGCTGGAGATTGAGACCAGCTGTGTGGGCAGTCAGTCATGCTTAAGCGATGGAGCCCCAATAAATGCTCTGGACCCTGGGGTTTTGGTAGGGTCTCCTGTTTGGGAATATTCTGTGCATATTGTCACACATCAATGCTGGGCTAGTAAAGCTGCCCATGAATCTATGGGGGAGAACAGCTAGCAGCTCTGTGTTTCATATTTTCCTTGACTCTGCTCTGTGTGCCTTCTTTGGCTGACTTTAATCTGTATCTTCTAGCTGTGATAAACCATAACTGTGAGGGTAATAGTTTTCAGTGAGCTCTGTGAATCCTTCTAGCTAATTATCAAACCCAAGAGTTGTCTTGGGGACTCTGGAACTTGCAAATTCTGTCAGAGGTAGATGTGGTCTTGTGGACTCTTTTCTCTAAACTTTGTATCTGCAAAAAGACTGTGTGGATCCATAAGGCTTGAAGTTTTCATGCTGGTCAATTTGGAGTTTATAATAATTTGTCTAGGCACTCAATAATTAACTCTTATTTTTTAAATAGGGATACATGAGGAGAATTTCTTTTTCTTTTTCCTTTTTATTGAATTTATGGGGTGACACTGGTTAACAAAATTATACAGGTTTCAGGTGCACAATTCTACAACACATCATCTGTACGCTGAAATGTGTGGTCACCACCCAAAGTTTAGTCTTCGTCCATTACCATTTATCCCCTCTATACCCTCCTCTCCTTCTCCCCTCCCAACTCTCCCTGGTAATCACCATTGTTGTCTGTGTCCATGAGAGCTTTCTCTTTCATTTTTCCTTTTTTTGCTCAATCTCTCCAAACCCCCGCCATCCAGCCCCCCTCTGACAGCTGTCAGCCTGCTCTCTATGAGTCTGTCTCTATTTTTCTTGTTAGTTCATTTTGCTCATTAGATTCCACATATGAGTGAAATCATATAGTATTTGTCTTTCTCTGACTGGCTTATTTCACTTAGTATAATGTTCTCCAGGTACCTCCATGCTGTCACAAGGGTAACATTTCCTTCTTTTTAATGGCCAAGTAGTATTTCATTATCTAAATGTACCACAGCTTTTTTATTCACTCAACTACTAATGGGCACTTGAGCTGTTTCCAAATCTTGGCTATTGTAAATAACACTGCAATGAGCATAAGGGTGTATATATTCTTTTGAATTGATGTTTTGGGATCCCTAGGCTATATTCCCAGAAGTGTAAATGTTGGGTCATAAAGCAATTCCTAGAAGAGAATTTCTTAACCTGACTGATCACCAAGAAATAACCTAGAAATTCTCATACCTTGTTGTGGAGTCCATCAGGGAGTTTGCCCATGGCTGTTCATCTCCATGTAGATGTTTTAGAGTTCCCTGGCTTCCAGTCAGCAACATAAGGAACTCAGTACGGACGAGGAATTAGGTTACTGTAAACAATTCAGTCTCCTCATTGGGTGCTATGGTCTGAATGTTTGTGTGCCCCCAAAAATGTATATGCTAGAAACCCAATGCCCAAAGTGATGGTATTAGGAGGTGAAACATTTGGGAAGTAACTAAGTCATGAGATCAGAGCCCTTGTGACTGGAATTAGTGCCCTTATAAAAAGGCCCCAGAGAGCTGGTTTTTCCCTTCCATCATGTGAGGATACAACCAGACGTCTCTAACCCAGAAGAATGCCCTCACCCAACCATGCTGGTACCCTGATCCTGGACTTCCAGCCTCCAGAACTGTGAGAAATAAATTTTTGTTGTTTATAAGCCACACAGCCTATGATATTTTGTTATAGCAGCCTGAAGGAAGGTGATATATATCATATAGCTGTGAAATTCCTTTTTTAATTCTCTGGTGTGCTCTAACAAGTACGTACACACTCACTGTACTTGGCCTGCTTGCACTTAAGGAAGCACTCACTAAGTTAAAGGTTGTGAGGATTAAGTTATGTGTCAACTTGGCTTGGATAGGGTACCTAGTTGCTTGTTCCAACACCAGTCTAGATGAAGGCATTTTTTTTTAGAGATATAATTAACATTTAAGTTAGTAGGTCTGGGGTAAAGTAGATTACTCTCTATAATGTAGGGAGGCTTTATTTAATCAGTTGATGGCCTTAAGAGCAAAGACTGAGGTTTTCCGAAGTAAAAGCAATATAGCCTCCAGACTGCAACATCAGCTGTTACCTGAATTGTTAAACTGTTGACTTAGTCTACAGATTTTGGGCTTGCCAGTCTCCACAACCATGTGAGCCAATAACTTAAGATCAACACCCCTCTCCCAATAGAAGGACAGCTATATATACATAGATGTAGGTAAAGACAGGTATATAGACATAGGCATCTATTGGTTCTGTTTCTCTGGAGAACCTTAATACAGGAGTGAAGGTCCCTAAGCATCATCTCAATGTTATTGTTACAAGTAAGTTGGACCTAGCCTACTGAACTACTGGAATAAAGGAAACCATAAAAACAGAATGTTTGGGGTGGAGACAACATATAGAATGTTTTTCCATTCTCCTAAACATCTCCTGTCTTTCCTTTCATTCTACTTATGTGAAGATAATTTGCCAAGAATATTTTTCCTCTGTATATTCTCAATTGATTGTTTTTAAATGTTCTAGAAAAGATATAGTCTAATAGCAGCATCTATTGAAGATGACAACTCAGAAAACCTATAGGAACTTCCAGCCAAAACCTAAGAGCAGCAATAGCAAACTGCAAGGAATTACTCATCACCCCCCATGTTATAAACACAATTCATGCATACCCCATTTAGTCTCAATCACAGCAGTGCATAGTAGCTATTATTTCTCCCATTTTAAAGATGGAGAAACTGAAGATTGAAAAACTTAAGAAATTGTGACATTTATGGAGATAGCACGTACAGTCATGATATCAGATTCCAAAGCCCATGCTGCATCCTGCCTACTATGTCATGCTCCATGTCCTATTAGAAGATTCTTTCTAGTCAAGGTTTGCTGGAGGGAAGAGTTACTGTCCCAGCCCTATGTGGAACACATAGATGGTAAAACATGGCTACCATTGTCTTGACAAATAAAATAAGATTGCCAGGCAAAAGATAAACATTGTATAGGCTAGTGAGGCAATGAGCTGCTACCAGAAGTCTGGGTGGTCATGCCCAGGAAGTCATGCATATAAAACATAAATTGTGGTTAGCAATTTGTAAGAGCATGATTGGGCAGTAGAGATGGAGCAACTTGACCCTGAGGCCAGACACTGGGCTCAAGTCTGAGTTCCAACAAAAATGCTCTTTGATTTGGAAAAATTATTTTCACTTCTTTAGGTCTAAGTAATCTCATCTATAAATGATAAATAGATTATAAAATCTTTTAATTTTTTAAAGATTGTGCAAATCCTTGCATAAAGCATGATCCCAAGGCAAGTTCTTGTTTGTGGCTTTCTCAAAAGAAAAATATAGATTTGCTGGTAAAGTTCTCTGTTGGAATCATTTAAATTACTCATATCTGATCTATCTCACAGCATATTTGTCTAGATTAGTTAGGGGAAAAAACCTCTTGGTAGGAATGGTAACACTACTGTTATGGAATACTATTTTTTGCCTCTTTGGTCTATCATTAATAAAGAGCCTGATTTGTGGTCAATGTACGCTAGTGACAAAATTATTTCAAAATGTCAGTATGTCACCTTGAAGAAGTTTACAGTTTAAAAATGGTCTTTAAGTGTACAGAAGAGGCATAATTTGCATGCTTTTGTTTCCTGCAGCATTTGTTTTTCCAAATAACATATCTATTCTGTCTCTATTTGCCTTGAGAATGCTTATAAGTATAATATCCACCTCAATAAGAAATAAAATGTATGTAAAATACCAGTTTCTGGCTTGTTGGAGAAAATAAATATTAACTTTAAAGTAAGTGAAGCCCTTGTTGCCTGGAAGGAACTGAGCTTAAATAGTGAGAATTGGCATTGTCCAAACAGTTAACTATAATATAAAGCCAGAATGTGGTCACTCAGATAAAAATGGTTAGAAAACATTGAGGAGGAAGATAGTACTTTCATCTAGAAAAATTAAATAGAAATGAATTAAGGAGGTGACACATTTACACCACGGAATACTATGCAACAATAAAAAAGATAGATCTCTTACCCTTTGAGACAGCATGATTGGACCTGGAGAGTATTATGCTAAGTGAAATAAGCCAGTCAGAGAAAGATAAGTATCACATGATCTCACTCATATGTGCAATCTAATGAACAACATAATCTGATGAACAAAATAGATCCAGAGACACAGAGGCATGGAACAGACAGTCAAATCTCAGAGGGGAGGTGGGGGAGGGTGGGTGAGTGGGAAGAGATCAACCAAAGAACTTGTTTGTATATATGTATAACCCATGGACTCAGACAATATGGTGGTGAAGGCCTGGGGTGGGAGTTGTGGAGGAGGCAGGGGCAGTCTAGAAGAGGTCAATGAGGAAAGAAAGGGGACATGTGTAATACTTTCAACAACAAAGATGAAAGAAAGCAAAAGAAAAGAGAGATTAGGTTTTCATATGCAGCATAAGAACTTTTAATTTGTAGACTCTCCTTAAATTATCAACTATGATCTGGATAAGCTAAGAAGTTGAACTTCTATGGTAAAGTATCATAATCCTATAGTAAGAGGTAGTTTTAAGTGGCAAGTTTCAGAGTCCTGTCTTGAGGTTGGTCTTACTTAACACTTTGGTCAATTATTTGATTATCAAATTATCAGATGACACGAAAGTAGGAGGGATAGTACATGTAGACTAACAGAATGCAAACCCAGTGGGTTCAGTCTAATAAGATGATGTTTAAAGACAAATGCACTTAGCTTAGTAATAAGGTCCAAATAATAAGACACAAGAGTGTGGGTGGAAAAAAAAACAAAACACCTCAATGATATTTGTCAACTGTAAGTTGTGTGTGAGGTGGCATCTAAACATTCATTGAAATTTTGCTCTACACAAATAAAATGATTTCATTCAGCAAATATTGATGAAGGCCTGATGTATGCAAAGACCGTATAACAGCAAGAGTGCAATCATAGACACTGTAATCGCAGGACTTACATTTTAATAGAATAAACAGAAATGAAATAAATTTCAGTTAGATGTTGCACTACAGTTATGATAAATGTCAAGAGGGAAAAGTTCAGGGTGCCAGGTGTGCACGTAACAAGGGAACCTGAGCTTGTGTCAGGATACTCTTCTTTGAAGAGGTGAGTGTTACTGAATTCTAAAAGATGACTAGGAATTCATCACGTCAGAGAGAGAGGGGAAAAGAGAGAGAGAGAAATATCTTCGTAGAGGAAATAGCATTTTATAAAGGGCTTGGACCAACTATGTGCAGATAGAATGAGGCAAGATGACATGCCAGGATTGAGCTTTAAAGGAATGTAGTTACATCAGTGAGACTTGTGATAGCTAGACAACGATCACAAGGTGGAATGTGGTCCTGTGAAAGAGATAAGAACAAAGTTTTGCAGAGCAGAGGAGACATTTTCCATTTGCCTGGAAATTTAGGTAGAGTCATCAAGAAGATGAAATTGCGTTTGGGACTCTGAAGAAAGACCTGATCTTGGCAGGCAGGGTGAGGGTGTTCTCAAAGAGGAGGATAAAACAGCAATAATTTAAATTACTAAATAAAATTGCCATAGAAGTAGAAGGAAAATCAGGAGAGTGCCGGATTATAGGAATCAAAGGAAGGCAACATTACAAAGAGAAAAGGGTCACCATCTGGAATGATTGTACAGTATTCAAATAAGGCAATGAACTACACTCACTGTATTTATTGAACTGGAAATTACTGGTGAGCCCAGCATGAGTATATTGAGCTGTGGGCATATAGTGAGGAAATGGAGATAGCAGGACATAACAGATAGAAAACTCAAAATTGTGAGATTCTAATGGCAGGACTTTGTGATGCTCATTTTTTGTGTTTTTAGAAGGAAGCATATTGCAATAGTCATGTAGCAGTTACACAAACATCAATTTCAGTTGTTGAGTGAATGAGTATTACGGAAAAGAAAGATTAATTATACTAGATATAGGACAACACTTTGGGGAAAAGAATTGAGATTATTATCTGGTTCCAGCAAATTACTAACTTTGTGACCTTGGGCAAGTCACTTAACCACTTGGAGCCCTAGTTCCCTCACTTATAAAATGAGGATAATGATAATTGATCTAATTTCCCTAGGGAGTTGGAAAGAGTGCTTATCTAACAGAAAGTCACGTTTTAGTATTAGAAGAATCAGAAGCTCTCTCAGAGCCTGACTATGTGGCCATTTCTTCTTCTTGGACTACATTTTACAGTGACCCTTGCAGCAATAAGTTGGAGCCGATGACATGTGACCAGAGGTGATGTGTGCCACTTCTAGGCCTCAACCATGCAAACCTCCCACGAGGGTTGCTGCATGCTCCTTTTGCTTCTGCTTCTGCCTGCTTAATGCAGACAGGTGTGGGGGTCTTACTATATATATATATATATATATATTATTACTGGCAACTTGGAAAATAATTTGGCATGCATTAGCCTCAAAATTTGAACATTCTCACCCATAGTTCTATTATTATACTCCTCGGTATATTTACTCTCAGAAACTTGTAAATGTGCATCAGGAGACATATATGGGTGGGCTTACTGTTTAAAATAACCCAAACTGAAAACAATGTAAATATCCACATGAGAGCCAAATGTCCATTAACAGAAGAAAATAATTTATACTCACAAAAAACATTAAATAACAGCAAAAATTAATCACTCTAACTACATGAAATTACATAAATGAAAATAAAAAATACAGTAGGTAAAAAATGTCACAAAGGAAAAGATATCTTGTGATAAAATTATAAAAATTTAAGAAAGAAAGATGAAGAGACAGAACCAAGAAATATATTTTTCAGTGCAGTATACATTGTGATTTTATTTAACAGGAGAAAGGGAATTGTAAAAGTAGTTGATTGCCAAAACAATACTTCAAAAAACAAAAAAACCACCCAGAAATTTAATGGCTTAAAGAAAGAAACATGTACTATTTATCTTGTTCACAAGTCTATAATGTTCACCAGTGCTTGGCTGATCTTGGCTGGGCTTGCTCATGCTTCCAGGGGAGCTATAGGTTGCTGAAGTGTTTCTGGTAATGTTCTCAGCTTGGCTTTTGGCAGACATAAGGTCACCATGATCTAGTGTAAACAGCTCTGATTCACATGCCTGTCACCATCAGTGAGCTAGTCTGGCTGTGTTCTCATGAAGATGTGCAATAAACAAGCGCCATTTTGCAGAGGGGCAGGCAGGACTATGCATGTGCTCTCCAAAGCTCTACTTGTGCCTCATTTGCTTACATCTTATTAGCAAAAGCAAGTCACATGACCAAGACCGGGATCAGAATGGGAAGAGATATTAATTTTGTAAAACAAAAGTCATGGGAGGACATTAATCTGGGCTATTAATGCAGTCAATCTGCCACAGGAACACTTACCACAGAATTCAGGATAATGATGATGTCTGTCAGGAAGGCATGGGGTGGGAAAGAGAAGGCACATAGAGGTAGCTGCCAGGTTATTGATAATGTTCTAGTCATTAAGTGAGGTAGCAGTTTTATTAGCTTTCACTTTATAGTTGTGCTTTATAATCTACGTATAGATTACATATATTATTTTGTGAGCATCAAATGCTATCTATCTCTCTAGCTATCTATCATCTATCTAAATATTAGGAAAAAGACCTTCAAATATAAGAAAAATTAAAGAGCTAATTTTGAAAGTCCAATGAAAATGGGGCATCTGGCTTCTCTTTTTGAGTTTCTGCAAAATGGGATATTAATTGCCACTTTTTTTTATAGACAACTGTGATTTTGACAAATCAATCACTTATTAAAACAAGTAGAAGGGCAAGCTTTGGCAAACTGGTGAGAGTCATTCTATCTTTCTTTTGAAGACTGCAGATCAAATTTCAACAACGAAGAAAAAGCACATTAATTCTGCGCTCCTTTCCTCTCTTTTATTCTGTTTGTTTTATTCCTGGAACAAAGATACCACAGCTTGTCTTCGAAAGACTTCCATGTGAGTTTAAAAGAGTGTCGAATTTGGAACATGCTATAGTTCAGATAAAACTCCTGATTTTTTTCAAAGTGCTCCTCAATTGGACCCAGATCCCAGACCTCCGGGGTTTGAATCATTCATCTCTAGCTGGAACTATGCTTTTCTCCCTCTCCAGAAGACTGGGAGGTTCACTTTAAAAAGATGCTGCTGCTGCCGCTGTCTTTTTCTTTCACATCACAAAAGAATTAATGTTTGCACAGCCCTTTGAAGATGTGGTGTCACGCATGTGCTATTATTAATAATAAACTACAGATCTGCTTCACACCATCTGAAAAACAGGGCTGTGCCACCATGAAAGAACTTTTATTTCAACCAGTTCTCCATTATGCTTAGCCCAGATCCAGCTCAGCTTCACACTGGGGCTGGTCCCAGAACATGGGTAAAGACAGGAAGCAGCTGCAGGGAAACAAAACAACATATACCACCAAAAACATCAAAAACAAAAACAAAAAAAAAGAAAGAAAGAAAAAGTAAAAAGGAGACTTTTATAACCATTAGAGATCAGTGCCATGGCTGCAAGCAGTTTAGCTAGAACATGGGTTTGGGACGCAGCACCTGCTGAACGCAGGCCGGAAAGGGCATAGCTCTGATCCTTCCTGCATTCTGAAGATGGTAAACATTCCCAGGGTTCCTGAGCCTGCACAGGCAGGAAAGAAATTGCTGATCACAATCTGCTGTTGGTCTTGACTTTTATATTTACTTAGTGCTTTAATTGTTCTTGTTCTTTTTCTTTTCTGAAACCACTAATGTCATTCCTACAGTAGCTTTTTGAATTTACAAGCTACCTTTACATGGCTGGGTTTTGAGCAGATGGACATGGAGTGAGGTTACTCTAAATAACAGTCCAGTAAAGTCTTCAGGACAGGTCCCATTTGGAGAGGCAAATGCAAACACAGAGCTGAAATACATAGGATGGCTTCTGTGGGCTCCACTGACAACAGGCACACCCGCTGACAACAGATAGCAGCCCGAGAAAGAGCAAATTTGAGAGCTGAGGCTATTGTTTTTGTAAAAAAAAAAATTTGCACCTGTCTTTGGTGGCAAGATTCTCAACTCATTCCCCATGTTTTAGTCTGCCCTTGGTTCTGCTTATTTTGGAGCTGATTATTTAAAATGGACTCCAACCTTATTTCTCAAGAAGAAAAAGGTATTATTGCTCTATTCCAGGTCCCAATACTAAAGTTGTTGCATATGGAAAAGGAAGCTGGAGAGAGAGACACGCACACACAGAGTGAGGGAGACACACACACACACACACACACACACAGAGGGGCAAAAATACAAAACTCAAGGAAATCAAGACCATGCTGTGCAAAATTGTTACAGCTGTTTCTGTTTTTATTGGCTGTTTCTTTTGGCTTCACTTTTTCAGCAACTGCGGTTCATATGAGCAGGAAGGCATACAGCATGGCCAGGCTGCATGGTGGTGGGAGGAGTGAGGACAGAGCAAGGGAGGAGAGCAGGAGGCAGGCAGGGGCTGGATGAGGAGGCTCTGAATTGTGTACAGCACTTGCTTGGAGGGCATAGACATCAAAGTGTTTCATTTGGATAGCTTTGTGGAAGCCTTAGAATAGAATTCACATACACTTAAAGGAAAGCTCCTAAAAGCGTCCCATCACCCTGGCTGGATCCGATCAGTGGTCCATTTAAGGCATTGTACTAGCCTGGAAATGACGGTCTGATATCTCTGAGGAAATCAAGTGTCAGGACACATTCTTTTCCCTCTGCCTCTCCGACTGTGATTCACCCAGACTATTGCACAGGCCTGAACATATGGAAAGTGCGTATTTTCCCCAGGGAACTCCATTTCTCATGGTTACACATGGAATGAGCTATCTGTCTGCTCACTGACCCTAAGAGGATATTGGCAGCTGGGCTACAGAGCCCTAGGGCTTGGAGTAAGCTGCTCACCCACCTTGATCCCCTGCGTGGCAGCTGGAAGGCGAGCCAGAAACAGGCACTTAGAAAAGCCCACAATTTCTCTCTCTCTCTCTCTCTCTCTCTCTCTCTCTCTCTCTCTCTCTTTCTCTCTTCCTGTTAAATTGGGGCTTTAAATGACATTTTTAAGTTTTAAAAATTTGCTTGAACATGAATTTTTGAATTTGATACTATGATACTATTCTTAACCACAATTGCCCAAACACACACACATTCACACGCACTCTTAAATAAATTAATTCTATAACACCAAGAGAACATTATTCTAATAGTGAATACTGTGTCTCCAAATGAAGGTAAGTGGGCAGGAGAACTTGGAGGTAAGGAACACAGCAAGAGGAAAAGGTGTCTACTTATATTTGCCTTGCAGTTATAGCAGCAGAGAAAATATAATAAAAAGTTACTTAACAGATATAAAAAACCCTACATCTGGTGATAAAATGTTGCACACTTTCACATTAAATAAAGAAATCCAGCTGCAGAATGGAAGGCCAATCCTGAGCCCAGGCCTCATACATTGGTTCTGCTTGCAGACTTAACTTGGGTTTTCGGAACTAAACTAACTTACTTGGTCCTGGTAGGGAAAATCGCGACCTATGGGCCTCAGTCTTTTCATCTGAAACTTGAGCTGGACTTGGGAAGATGGACTAATTAAAGGTTACAAAGCTCTTTGATAATATAAAACCCCAGGTAATTGCAAACATTAAACCTAATAGCATAATTAGATGTTGAAGGTTGTGTCTTGATCATTTTGTTTTCTGAATGCAAGCAGGGAAGGACTCCTTCTAAGCTTGTTCTATTTATTTTCCCAAAGAAGTCATTGAATGACCTGAAAAAATGGTGATTTGGACTAGTGCTCTCTTGAACAGTGATATATTTTGAAAGGTACCATGTTTTCTGCATTTTCTCATATTATTTCTTCAATTCATTGTTACTTTTCCTAAGTGTTAATAGTAATTAACAATACATCATTATTACCCAATATTAAATTTCTTTAAGACTTTTCAATTTGGGCAGAGTGTAGTAAATATAGAATGAGGATGTGGTTTTGAAAGGGGGCTCACTAATCTCTTTAAACAGGAAAACAAGTGATTTCATGAATTGGCAATGAAATTGTGCCTTGTAAAAGAGATTCATTAAAAAAAATTTTCATATTTAGCACTGACACTTAAAGGTTGGGATCATGAGTCATTCATTCCCACCTCAGCCTTGGACTTAAAGTAAAGGTGGACAAAGTTCTCTTCGTTTAGGCTTTGGCCACAAAATGGGTTGATAGGACTAGACCACAAATGGAGTAATTACAATGAGGTTTAGAAGCACACAGGGTTTCTATTCTTTGAGAACATTTTCCTCTTGTGCATCTGTTAACTATTATTACAAATTTGAGATACCATTAATCAGTAGCATCTTTTACAAATGAAGAGTGGATTGTTGCATATTGAGGTTCAGCCAAGCAGCCCCATTAGCTGGCGTACATTGAACCTTCCCTTGCAAAAACATGTTTCTGCTATTATCCTTACAGAAGGCTCTGTGTTCACACACATGCACAATTATGAGACTGAACACTCCCTTCTTTTTTGGGTCGCTCTTTGATCTTTTGTTGTTTTGCTGCTTGTGTCCATATGGAAATGTTACCAACCAGCAGGGTAATTCCTTTCCATTGTGATTTCTCATCCAGAATCTTCTCCCCTGTGGCTTCTTATTTGTGTTGGGCTCCAGATTGATGCTACTATTTTAAAGGAACACCTCATCGGGTTCAAAAGCTCAATTTGCTTTAAGTAGCCATCAAAGATTACAGTTAGATTTAAGTATCTGTTTACACCCAAGTTTTTCTGACATGCAATGACAACTTGAGCATCTTAAGATGAATACATTTAAAACAAATGTGTGTGTGTGTGTGTGTGTGTGTGTGTGTGTGTGAGAGACTGGGAGACATGTGGGATTAGGTAGGTGGGTCATACATGCCACCAGCATTGTGCTCTGCTGATTTCTACTGTGATCTTTACCAGCTAATAGTATATAAAACACACATGAGCATGACCTCATCTCATCTATAGAAAATGTATTGAAAAAATATTTGAACCCTAAGAAAGTTCCATTTGTGGATGACAGTTTATATCCAGGCCTAAACTTTCTTCCTATTCATCGTACCCAATAACTCTAGTCCTGGGAATTCCCCCCTCCCCTCATTTTATTATACTGGAAAATACCAAAGAGGTGAGAGCATGGAAGTATGTGCTTACTAAGGGAGGCTTCCTTTTTTAAGAGCCTTCTGAAGCTCCTCCCTAGGAGAGATTAAACAAAGTCAGTGCTTTCCCACTTCCCAAGACTATCTCCACACATCAAATAAATGGGAATGCTTCCAAAACTCATCTCCCTTCATGCCCACACTCAAATATGCTGTTTTATGTGGGTCGACCAAAGTCTTTTTCTGATTTTCTTTCCCATCTGTTCTAGGAATAAACATGCATTCTAAAGAGAAGGAGGACTTACAGGATCAAATTTGGTTCCTGTATTTGGAAATGTTTTCAAAAGACCACACCGCACTTGGCTATTCGGTCAAATTAGGTTCCGTTTGCTTCTAATAGCACTTAATTACCTCCCACATGCTTCTCAGACTCTTTCACTTCTCAGTCCTCACAATGTTGTTATGATATCCAAAAATGCTTTTTAAAAAATCAAGTGTGTGAGCTGGTAGAACTGCTGCCACTGATTTTGCTCCTCCTATCAGTCTGTGGCCACCAGTCTTCTCAGGGAATCAGAGGGACTATACAGGGTGCCTAGAAATGTAGAAACCGAAGAACCAGACCATAACCAGTTGGTTTTTAACTTTTAAAGTTGTCGTTTCATAGCTTTAGCCACAGTGCCTCAATTTCTTTCTTTTATAAATGAACTAGATGCCTGGTGCATGAAATTCATGTACAGGGTGGGGTGTCCCTCAGCTGCCTTGCACCCTCTCCAATCTGGGACATTCCTCTCACAATCCAGGACCGCTGGCTCCTAAAAACTCACCTGCCTGATTGCCCCTAACCACCTCTGCCTGTCAGCCTGATTGCCCTCTAACTGCCCTCCCCTGCCAGCCTGATCACCTCTAACTGCTCTCCCCTGCCAGCCTGATTGCCCCTAACCACCTCTACCTCGGTCCCTACCACTGTGGCTTTGTCCAGAAGGATGTCCAAAGACGTCCAGTCTAATTAGCATATTACCCTTTTATTAGTATAGATTAATACACCTATGGGATTTAAAAGTTCACCTGAATAGACAACAATACACACTGATGAATCTCTGAGGTAAAATGCACCCCAAAGTATGAAAAGTCCAGAACAAATTTTTTTTATGGTATCTTCAACATGGGATTTGATTATCCTGATGTATCAGCTTCTGTTTCGTTTCTCCAGATTAAAAGGGAGAGAAAGGTGGAGTAAGGACTTCTGTGGAAGGTAATGCATGTTTTCAGCATTTCTAGCCTAAAACATCTGAATAAGCTAAGATTATGTTTGTCAATTTGAATTGAATTCCAGTGGTATAATATACAAAAACTGGGTTTTGATATTTTATTATTGCATTTAGTTTAAACCTGGGGTAGACAACCTTTTTATTTTTTTAGAGCCAGATAATATATGACTTAGGTTTCATGGGCCAAGAACAAAATTGAAGATATTATACAGGAAATTTTATGACAGAGGAGAAAACTCTTATACCACCGCAGTCCTGTTTGTCTAGTTTGGCCCCTCCTATGTGGTGGGCACACTTTGCACACAGCTACTCTCAGTTGAAGACATTTTGTAGTTGGCAGATGTGTGTGGGGCAGGGAGTGAGGATGGGGAAGGATGGTGGCCACCAGCCAGAGGGCTGACACTGTAAGCAGAAGAGGGAACTGGGGTTGAGGGGACAGCCTAGCTTAGCCGCTGAAACTCACAATGTTAGCTCAGGAGAGTAGTGCCCGAGGGCACACAATAACAGGTTTTGGCTGGATTTGGTCCCTTGACTGTAGTTTGCCAACTCCTAGTTAAACAAATACTTGGATACTGATGACTCCTAAATTTTTATCTCTAGTATGAGCTCCAGCTATCTGCTGTATATTTCCTCTTAGCTACTTGGCAGGCATTTTAAAGAAAAGATGTTCCAAACTGAACTCATTATTACCTTCGTCCCTCTGTGCCTTACTTCTGTAAATAGCACCATTGCTCGCCCAGATGCCTGAGTCAGGAACCTTGTGTTCATTTTCAACTTCCTCTTTCCTTCATCCTCTTACTTCTTTGCCATAAAGCTCCTGGATTGGAAACAATGTAAAGGTATGAACAGATCTAGTTTATATTTATATTCCTAACGCTTTGTGGAGTGCCCAACACATAGGAGAATTTTAAAAACTGGTTGTTGAGTTAATTTAACAATCAACAAGATCAGCTGATTTTCTTGATTATTTCATTCCTCTGTCAAACTTTTTCAAAGGCCTCCCATTGACTAGAGAATAAATATCAAATATTTAGCAGACCATGCAAAACTTTTCGTGTTTTGACTTTGCCTACTGTAAACGCAACAACATCTCTCATACTTCATGTCTATTCAGAGTGCTGTTCCCTGCCTGGAGTGCCCTTTCCCACTGTGTTGATGTGGTAACCCCCACTCATCCTTCCAGATGACTCTGCTATCCTCTGCAGGAAGGCCCCCCCAGGAACCACCCTATTCATTAGGTGTTAGTTCTATGGCACCAGGTACCCCCTCTTTCACAACACTTCATCAGCTGAGACTATTTGTTAGAAGCATTTTGCCCACACTAGATTATATACAGCTTGATGGCAAAACTGTACTTGTCTATGGTTCCATATATCTTAGTTTGGCACTTGGAACATGGCAGACAGGAAGTGATCACCCAGGTGAAATATACATGACTCCTCAGTGTAACTGAGGATCCTCAGAATTCATCTGGAGCCAGAGAGAATAGACTACAATTGGTGTGTGGGAAGGCACAGGGTCCCAAAGGAAAGGACCAGGAAGGAGGGGAAGAGAAGAAAGCACTTTGAAGCCCCAAGGCATTGTTTTTGGTGTAGAAATGTCCCTGGTTCTGGGTTTGCATTGCACAGAAGGCAAGTTAATTACACTTACCTTACAAGTCACCTAGGTAAGAAAAGATTAAGCCTGACTGGGGCTGGCCATTTGCATCAGCACTGAGGTGTAAATTTTGTCTTAGAGTCACAGTAGAGATGCTCAAACAACTCCAGAGAAAACTGAAAGAACCTTGATATATTTCTTTTAAGACTTAAGAAAAGTTCAGAATGATCATTGTAATCAATTATTGTAACACCCTCTATGTGCATGTGAATATTAAAATAAAACAATCAAATAATAACAAAATCAAGAAATACATTTAATTTCTTTCCTTTCTAAAGTCTAGGTAGGCAGAGAATTACAAATAGGCAAAAGTAAAAAGAACAATCATATCATTGTATTAATTTAGAAAATCTGAAATAAAGGCTTGGTGGCAATGACATCAGGAGAAAATACATATAATAAACACTAAATTATTATTTGGATGTAGTTATGGTGTTCAATGCATCCATCATATAATTAGGCATTGCGAAAAATCTCTCTAACATACACTGATGATTGGGATATAATGAAGTGGGAGAGATAAGAGAGGGAACACTGTAGACTTTGGAGAAAGTTGTGTCTTTGGTACCTGAGGACACTGTAATCAGACTTTCCAGTTACAAACTTTATTTAAATATGAAGAACGGAAAGTTAGAAGAATTTGGATTATTACTACTAAAAAACAACACTATGTTTGGGTTTTTTGAAGGCCTATTTTATTTCTCTTTTCCCTACATTTTATTCATCCCAGTTTGTTTTTTTTTAAAAAGGATAAAAAAGTTTTCCAAAAGTTCCACATCAAAATGATTTAGGGCTTTTAGTAACCAAGAACCCACTTCTTTGGAAAATGGATGTGATTCATAATTAATTACAACAGAATAGCATTCATTTTTTTTGCCCTGAAAATGTTGATTTGGGGGATAAGTAGAAAATAGTGGGGGTTTTTTCTATTTTCTTTTCTTTATTTTTTCTCTCTCTTTATGTTACAGCAGAAACTGGTAGAAATAAATGAACCACAAAATTGTCTGTGAACCAAACCAGTCAGATGTCTGGAATTACTGAGATACCTTCAAGTAGAATTTTCTCTGAGGCCAGATTTAGGCTGGGGGAGAGGGGAGTGAGTGTATGATCGGGGTACTTTACAGATGACAACTATTTCCTTTGCATGGTAATGCAGAAAAGAATGTACCCGCCCAAATTTCCCCAGAGTCCTCACTAATACATTTTTCAGTGAGCTGAAAAATCGCTGTGCTCAGCATGGACTGAGACTTCTCAAAGGCGGCTTGAAATTAATCAGCACATTTTGTCTTATACCATTTTTGTGTTTCACATCTAAGGATGTTTGTTATATCCAAGTGAGGAGGAGATGGTTTCCCAGGCAGGAAGTGCTGGGGGTCTTGGCAGGTGCCACTTTCCTGCAAGGTGGGGTGACACAGGCTGACAGCAATGCATCAAAGGTTCCGTCTGCTGTTGCAGCTGGCATACAGAAAGAATGGGGCTTTCTTTGTTCTAGATTATTTTGCTCTGGAGTATTTCATGCAGTCTTCAAAGAAAGGCTGAACCACCGCACCACCATGCCGTAATGAAAAGGAGCAGCCTGGAAGGAGAAAGGTATCTTGTGCAGGACACTACACAAAGCGTGGGGGAGCAGTGTGTTCCTCTGGGGAGACTCCAGTGTTCTCTCTAGGCCTAGTGTTTTCATGGCTTACTTTAAGATTCCATCAAAGGAACCTTGTCCTTTTATTCCAGGCACGTCTGTTTTTCTCATCTATAAGAGAGTCATTTTTTAGAGGGCTGGGACTGTCTCTGGATTTTTTCAGCCTTGCCAGAGAACTGTGTCCAGTGCTCTGAAGAAAGAAGGTCCTAAAGAGGCTTGGAGAAATTGCATTGTAGAGGGAATGACCCAAGCGATGCATAAACTCTTGCCCTAGAGCGAGAGTGCTAAATTTTTCTTTTGCTTTTGACATTTAAATAAAATACTTAAGATCACTTTGCATGTTTATGTGTAGTTTTATTTTATTTAATTAACAAATTAAAATTTTTTTCTGGCATCTGTAGTTTCTGTTTCTTCTCCTCTTAGCTGAATCAATAAATTTATAGTGAGGCTTTATATCTCTTCAACCAAAAATATTTATTCTAATTCTAAATCTATGGCCTCACTTGCTAATTCCTAAATATTTGCTATTGTATCATATATCCTGGATCTATTTCTTTTTGTTTAATAATTCTTTATTGTTGAAAGTATTACATATGTCCTCCTTTTTCCCCCATTGACCCCATCCAGTCCCCCCCACCCACACCGCCCTCACCACCCCATTGTCTGTGTCCATGGGCCATGCATATATGCATAGGAGCTCTTGGTTGATTGATTACCTCCCACTTATCCACCCACCCCAAGAGTGCGGAATCTTGGTGGGAAGGCGGAGGAAGGGGGATCTATTTCTTAGAGACAATGTGGCAGAGATAGTGGTATATGTTCACCAAATTTCATTTGATTTCCTCTTCCTTGGCTCTAATGCAAATCACAGGCCCCAGTCCTTCTGAGTTACCTGCTGGCAGATTATGAACTCGGGCTAAAAAGTTTGGAAGGAAAAGACATGTGTCAGTTCCTGACTGAGGCTGTGAATACCCCTCAGGATTTTTTGGTCACTTTCCTCCCCTGCTATGGCGAATGCAGACGCCTCACATTACAATGGACTAGCCTCAAGTTCAAAGCCACTTAGGTCATTGTGTCACTGTGGAGCACAACTGCCAAGGAGAATGGCCCAAACCCACTGCCAGACTTTGCATCTATTCTGTTTAACTACTAAGAAAGTGGGGGTTGTTGTTTACACAGTATAAACCCAGCCTAGATTAGCTGATACTGAAAAGGTGCAGTACCAATGCTTGTCCACTCCTCTGTGAGCTTCCGTTTCATCTCTGGGAATCACTTGAGCTATAAACAATAATCTTGAGCTGAGGATCCCAGATATTTTGGATGGTGGACTCCTAAATTATTACTAATGTGCGAGTTGCATTCAATCAAGGGCAAAATAGTGAGAATAAGATATATATTGAAGACAAGAGGCCACAATGGAAAAACTAAGTATGTTAAAGTCAGATAGTCCTGGATGAGATTCTCAATATGCCTCTACTTATTTGATTTCTAAGTCTTGGTTATCTCGTTAATTAAAATGAAGATAATAATCTCTGTTTTATCGAATTGGGGGAGGATATGTTGGCCTGTGCTTGATTCATAGTAAAACTCATTGAATTTTGTTTTCAGCAATAATAAGCCACATGACTTTGAGAGGGATGCTTGACCTTTGTAAGTATGGGGGCTTGCTGTTATTGTTGTTTGTTTGTTATGTTTAAAAGTAGAAGTAGTACTGAGAGTGGGGAAGGACATGTAATGAGAGTAGAGCCACAGTTGTCTAATAACTATTCACCTTACTAACTATAGATACATTTTCTTACAGACTCTGGGACACTGGAGGATGAAACAAGGCTGAAAAAAGATAAGATGCCTCAATGGGTCTATTACTCAGAAAAGAAATACATTTGGAGAACACACCAAGGACAGGACACGCTTTGATTTGGTTGCTGTGCCAGGACCCTGACCCCCTCCAGGAGCTTTTCTCAGTAACACGGAACATTCTCTGGTCCCAGGAACGGGCTGAGGTATTGTAACATCATAGAAGATTAGTCACCTTGTTATTGGACTTTGCGCTCCTGAAGGTCAGACAGCAGACTCTACCCTGCCCTTTCCATGTTACACTTGTAGCTCACAGTTGTATGTAGCTATCTTCTCCCTCGTGTGTATATAACCAGTCAACTGGCAAGGGGGTCAGAGCAGATTTCTGTGGGTGACCGACTGCTCTCCCATACTGTCGGCATTATTGGAATAAACACTCATATATGATTCAACTCTGTCTCTGCTTCATTGACTCAAGTGGTGACAGGGAGCCTGGACCCTTTGGTTGTCCAGTTACAGTACCTGCCTTGGGGGTTGTGGTCAAGATTAAAGAGAATGTATATGTTCTGCATTGTCTGGCTAAATCTCAGTAAATGATGATTCCTACCAGGACTTGAGCAGGCTCGTTGGGATTTACTCTCCATCCTGGTATCTCCAAAGTCTGGGTCTTATACTTTGACTAAGGGCATGGAGAGTTTCCCTGACTCAAGCCTCAGTATAAATTCACATAGTTTCTTTTTGATATATATTTTTTTATTAGTGTAGTGGTGAAAATGAACAAAATGACACTATCTTTTGTTTTGTTTAAGCTCTGTCATTCATTTTCTTTATAGACAGCTCTTCAAGTCCATTTTGGATTCTTCATGGAAATAGGTTTCAAGTATGCTCTTATCCTGGGGCTATTATGTCATAGAGATAAAACCTAGTTTGCATTTTCTTGTAATTTTAAAGGAAGCATACAAGCTGACTGCCACTGACTTTCACTAGCTCATTTCTTAAACCATCCTAATATGTGTTTCTTAACAGAGAATGGAAATGTACGATGGAGAGTTTGCTCTCCTATATCTGCTGATAGCCTTTCCCGTCCTGATTCGCTCCCTATTTTTGACAGTTGAGTTCATTTGAGAAGTGGAAGCACAAATATCAAGCTAACATCTTGCATACGTTATCTTGCAATGATTCACAGTACAATAAACAGCTGTTAATGAAGAATCATCTCAAAGCAGAGATATCTGGTTTTATGATTTACTCCATGCAACTAATTAAAAAAGAAATCTTTATTGCCTCTCATATCCATCTAGCCCCTTCACAATGATGTCTTTTAGCGTTTTTCCTTCAAATTTTGTGAGTGATATTGGCCCACATTGGCTCCTGCTCCAGATGGATTAAGATGTAATTGTAATCTCTTAAATCTCGACAACTACCTTTTCTGCCGGCTTCCTACACTTTAGACCTTCCACTTCTCAAGAGCACTGACATCCCCCGGCTGTCCCAGTCCACCTGCCAGCAATCTGTTAAAGTAAATCATTATAAGCTTCTAATGACTTTATTTTGTACTAAATAACTGCATGAATTTGACCAAGTTTTTTAAGCTTTTGGTGTATTTCCTCATCTGTATAAGAATGACATTGGACGAGATTACATATTATAAATCTTTCAAGGGCGAGGATTCTATGGCTTATCAGAAATTATGTCCAGAGCATTAGTGCTTTCAAATAGACGACTAGAGGAGGTGATGGTGAATTTAATCAAATTTCTAGTGGTAAAGTGTATTATCAGTGTCCACAAGTGTATGTTGGACTCATCCCAGTAGACATTATGGTGGAACACAAAAAATGCAGCAGGCATTGTTTCTGCCCTGAATTAGTTTCCACTTCAGTCATGGAGAAATTTCAGGTCAAAGAATTAAATTAATTAATTAATGTCATAATTGAGTTACAATCAGCACAGTGGCTGCTTTATGTCCCTTTTAGTTAGCTACATTTGGGTAGATAATATAGCTGCTTACTGCATCACAAATAGGATCACTTTAAAAAATGAAAAAAAAAAGTCTAAAATTGTTGCCAGCATTCTTCTGAGATGTAAGGTCTACTTTTTTATTGCAAATAAAATGTTTCACATGTTCTCTACAAATACAATAAAATCCAACATAGCCTCCATTTTTAACTTCTAGGAAGTAAAGGATATGGATTCAGGTAAAAGGAGACATTTTATGACTGGAAACAACCATTTAATTTGCTCACAGTTGTGTGTAGGACAGGGATTTAAGAACGACCTACTGATCCATGTGGGATCATCCGGGGTTGGAGGATCCACTCCCATGATGCTTCTGCAAGCACATTTCAGGGCGTCTTACTTTTCACCTGGTGGCTGGAGTCTAAGAGCACAGGACAGCGTTCTCTTAAAGATTAGGTCCAGGAACTGGCTGAACATCACTTCTGTCATACTTCATTGGCCAAAGCTGTCAGAGGGAACACTCCTTTCAATGGGAAGAGTTCAAAGAAGTGAAGCCATCTTTTATCTGCTATATACTCTTTGGGGCATGTGGGTAGTATGCCTTGATTTTTTATTTGCTTATTTTTTAAAGAGTAAAAACAGAAATAAATGGTTAATCAGACCAACTTTTTAAACAGTGAACTACTGGCATCTTGAGTGAGAGAGTTCTTTGTGTGAATGCACTCTAAAGAGTTGTAGGATATTTAGCATCTCTGGACAGCACCCATTAAAAACCATTTGTACTTTATCCCCATCATTGGACAATAAAAACATGGTTTTAAAATTTCCTAGTGGAGCGGACAGTACTTCTCCCAGATAAAGACCACATACCTAATGTCTTCAGCTGGTAGATTTCCTAGTGAGGTGGTGATCAGGTTACTTTTTGGCCTGTGTTGATGTATATATTGATAAAATGATTTGTTTCTGTTCCATTCCAATCCATACAATTCAAAGTTCTTATTGAGTACTTATATCCTCTGTGTTTCTATCAGTGCAAATTGGTGCAGAGCTACAGGACTGTAAAATATGCCCCCTATCCTCAAGTACAATATCACATTTTTGTAGTCATATTATTCGATCTTCAATAAAAACCTTTGTGCTACTTTTAATTTTAAAAAGAGTATTTATTATAGAACATTGGAAATACAGAAACTATAATCACACAGTTCAGATGGCTATCATTCCAATTATTAATTTGCTTATCTAAAGGGAAGGATTATACATGTATATGCATATATACTTATATAATAGATAATATGTAATACTTTATAAGAATTTCTATATGGCACAAAATATATTGCTTTTTGTAATATGCTTTAGATGATTCTTTTTAAAAAATTGTTGGAAGTATTACAGATGTTCCCTTTTTTCCCCTTCTAGCCTACCCCTTCCCCCCACCTCAGGCCTTCACCACACTATTGTCTGTGACCGTGTTTTTATGCATATATGCATATAAATTCTTTTTTTAAAATATATTTTATTGATTTTTTACAGAGAGGAAGGGAGAGAGATAGATAGTTAGAAACATCGATGGGAGAGAAACATCGATCAGCTGCCTCCTGCACATCTTTCACTGGGGATGTGCCCGCAACCCAGGTACATGCCCTTGACCGGAATCGAACCTGGGACCTTTCAGTCCGCAGGCCGACGCTCTATCCACTGAGCCAAACCGGTTTCGGCGCATATAAATTCTTTGGTTTATCTCTTCCCACCCACCCAGCACTCCTTCCCTCTGAGATTTGACAGTCTGCTTTTGATAATTCTTAACACTAACAAACAATACAATTTATGTTTAACATAAAACATTACTTAAATCAGGGGTCCTCAAACTTTTTAAACAGGGGGCCAGTTCACTGTCCCTCAGACCGTTGGAGGGCCGGACTATAGTTTAAAAAAAAACTGTGAACAAATTCCTATGCACACTGCACATATCTTGTTTTGAAGTAAAAAAAACAAAACGGGAACAAATACAATATTTGTATTTGCATGTGGCCCGCGGGCCATAGTTTGAGGACCCCTGACTTAAATGAAGTGTTAAACAGAGTCAAAGGGTAAAGGTGTGCATGGGATATTGACTGGAGTTAGTGGAGGAGCCTTCATATGACAATTGGGTGCTTGAAGAATGGGTAGATTTAAGATTCACAAGGTCCTAATCAATAACTCCAGGATAAGAAAGAGCATAATATAATTAGAAGACAATCTAGTCTGTATCTGTGTTTCTTTCTACCTTTAATAAATATGATAATTTTTATTAGGTTTTACTGCACAAAGCTTTGAATTTAAAAAATGCTAATGCATTCAAGAGATATGGGAAAATTGGGACCAGGCATTGGTTTTTAAAATGCTCTCAAAGATGTCATTAAAATCTGAATAGTGTTCTAAATAAGCCAACAGATGGATTCAGTGACAGCTGTGAAATATTGGCCCTAAATGGAAGTGTAGGGTGGAGATTTCAGAAGTTGGTGAGTGAAGAAATAATGAAAGACGCCCTCTAAAGAACATCCATAATTCACGGTGTGATAAACTCCAGATTTTCTATTTCTTATCCAAAGTGCAAGGAAGAAAACAAAGCTTTCTCTTATTGCTTTCAATTTACTGTGAACATGATAAATAAAATTAGATAGTTATTACCAACTACCTTGGCAGTTAATATTATATTCTAAACAATATTAATGCATTTTCTAATAATACTCATAGTAACAGTATCCAGATTACTAATATACTAATAAGCAATGCAAATGAGTGTGAATTACATGAGGGCAGAGACTTTTACTTTGTTCTCTTCTGTCTCTTAACCACTCAACAGTAGTTAGCATATAGGAATGCTGAAGATTGAATGAATTAGTCTCCACTAAGGAGAATGTACTTCCTTATGAAAAATGGAAACAGAATTAAATGGCATCAGATAAAATAAGAAATCATTTCTACAGCAAAGGTGAATTTTTCCTGTAAAAACTACTCAGTAAAATGCTGTTTTGATACTCTTACAAGATGATTGAGTATAATCTACCCAACAGTAAATTCAGAAAATCTTGGTGTAAGCAAAACAATGTGGAGATTCTTACCAGCAATTAGGTATAGTTTGTCTAGCTATGACTGATTTTAAAAATATATTAAAAGTGACTGAAATATTATTTTGTTAAAGTCTGAGAGTATGACTGTTATTAAAATTCTTGTAATTATATAAACATGAAAAACAATATGGTAGATAGAGAAAATGCATTATTTTTAACAGTTCCTAATATAAGGTAAATTAGAATATAAGCATTATATAAATACTTGATATTGAATGAATGGTCAGTTTGTATTATATAATAATGGAGGTGAGTCAATAGCAAAAAGGCTACAGAGGGTGGTTTCTAAAAGAAATTAGCAGCCCTAGCTAGTTTGGCTCAGTGGATAGAGCATTGGCCCACTGACTGAAGGGTCCAGAGTTTGATTCTGGTCAAGGGCACATAACTCGGTTGCAGACTCGATCCCAGCTCTGGTCCTGGTGTGTGCAGGAGGCAACCAAATGATGTGTCTCTCTCACATTGATGTTTTTCTCTTTCTGTCTCTCCTCCTTCCTTCCACTTTCTCTAAAAATCAATGGAAAAATACCCTTGGGTGAGGATTTAAAGAACAAAAAAAAAAGAAATAAGCATATTAAAATAATAATTTTCAGTTTATACTTATAAATCTTTGTTAAAAAAATAATCATTGCAAAGTAACATAATGATAAATAGACCAACAAATCTGAGCCAAATAAAAATAATGTTTCTTGGTTAATTGCTAATACAAATGTCTTACCTGGTAAAATCAATATTGCAAGTAATGATGTTATTCTACATGGAAGGAATCACGAGTTGAGCCACTACTTAGGCACTGTGGTGGTTAAATTTTAGTGGTCAGAAGAATCAGTGGAGAAAGTTGTTAAAAGTCAGATTCCTGAGCCTGAACACTAAGTAATTCTCATTCAGAAAGTCTAGGGTCCGGTTCTGTTTCTGCCTTGGTAACCTGCACTTTGGCGATTGCTGTGCAGGTATCAGCAGTCTGCATTTTGAAAAATAGTTCTTGAAATTCCTGCCACTGTGTTCCTGCTCAGAAGATCCAAAGGACCCAAAGTACTGTGATTCAGGGGCGGGGGTTGTACATATTTGTTTTAGCTTCTGGGAATTATTTGGGGGCTTTCCCTCCAACTAGATCAAATTCCTCTAAAATCTGCTTTGCCTTTCTCAAACAACCCTCACTCACTCAGGATTTATATTCAAAAGTAAGACTGGTCTGAAAATTCATTTATTGTGTAATCTTTATTGGGTTTAAATACCCATGTTCTACATCTCTTCCTTCATTTTCTGTGCTGTGAAACAGATTAAGTAGCATTAAAATCAACTGCTTTTAAAGGCTTGTAAAATTCCCCTATGAAACCATGTAGACCTGGTGCTTTTTGTAAAGGGGAAGACTAGACCACTGAGCAATTCTTTATTTATTTTATTTGTATTTAAACTGGCTATTTTACCACTTCTAGAGTAAATTTTTCATTTTGGAAAATTATATATTTCAACAATATTTGTTTTTCTTTTGTAAGATTCAGTAAAATAGTTTATATGCTTTGAATTTCATCTGTATTTATGAATATTCTCCTCTCTCATTGTATATGTTATTTCGATATCTGACTATTTTCTCTTCAATTAATCTATAATTGAGCCATAGAGAAAATGATAGCAAATAATTTACAGAAAATATTTTTAAAATGAGAAAAACAACATCACCCCCACAAAAGATGGGGGAAGTATATACCAACACACATATGAATACATTTGAATCTGCCATTTCCTATTCCAATTAATCTTGTAGTGTCCTTGACACATGAGATTCGTAGTGTTCAAATGCATTTATACAATATTTATATAGAAATATAAGTAAATGAATGAGATTCTATTTTACTAATAGTGTGTGATGATTACTATGTAATTTTATATTTTGACACTGATGTGCCAATGTTGATTATGTTTTGAATATCTACCAGTCCAAATATTGATCCATAAATTTAATAAGATTAAACCTTTTCCAAAGGGGAAGATTTTAAAATTGTCCTGGGTAACTAGTAAGTGCTGAGATCAGGAATTATAGCAGAATGAGATAAGAAAACAATACCTTATGTTCAGTTCATGTTAATGTCAGAAAGGCTACTTGTCCTCACTAAATCCCCCCTGAATCTGAAATTTAATTCTTATTAGTCATTATTTTGTTGGCTGATCTGAAAAGTAGGAGAAATAATGTAATATTAAGTGTCTTAATTGTGTTAGGGAATATTAATCGCATTTTATTTATTTCATTCTCACAGTTATGGTCTGTTAACCCTGTGGGGGGTACAAATTTGGAGAAAGAAGATATCTAAACTTGGACATATTTTGTGTATAAAAGAGAAAATTTCTTTTCTACAAATCTTATTTGTAGCACTAGAGAGGTGGTTGTCTATCTAGGTAAGTGGAGGGTTGAAGGCAGCATTCAAATTACTTTTCAACACATTGATGCCTGTAGTCTTTTCTTTCCCTTGAGAGTAGGGACAGTGGTGACTCTAGTGATGTTCAGAATTGTTATAACAATGCTTTCTGCCATAATAGGTGCCAGGTGCACTGCTAGTGCTCAATAGCTAATGGATAATGATAGGATGTATTCACACCTTGAAAATGAGGTGGTGAATTTTTTGAATTTTCTCATAGAATTCAGCACAATGAGAATTCCCATGGAGGTACACAGGCTGAAGATCAGTCCCAGGGACAGCAGGTGATGACAGAGGGCTCTATTTCAATATGTTTTGAACAGGAAATCACAGCTTTGGTCTGCTGAAGCAGGTGGGTTTTCATCAGTACACCAGTGGTGTTACAGACTGGTGGGATCTGTCACTCTGAAATGATTCTGAAAACCAGAGTGCCTTTGATTCCAGATGACATTGGCATCCCTGGCATTGATAATTAAATGTATGAAGAACTTCTGTAAAAAACAAAACAAAACAAAACAAAACCGAACATAACTTTGAGGGCAATAAGAAGTGATTGTATTTTTCAGGTTGAGGATGGGAAGAAAGAGCTTTTAATCTAATTTATAGCAACTCATATTACTACACAAAAATAGACAGATAAAAATCAATGTTTGGGGTGGGTTTAATACTATTTAAATTATTTAATAATTTCAGTTTTTAAAAAGATATACTAGTATTTTTATTGACTTCAGAGAGGAAGAGAGAGAGAGAAACATTAATGAGAGAGAATCATTGATTAGCTGACTCTTGCAGGCCCCCTACTGGGGATCAAGCCTGCAACCTGGGCATGTGCCCTGACCAGGGATCAAACTGTGACCTCCTGGCTCTTAGATCAATGCCCAACCATGAGCCACGATGATTTTTTTTAAGTTGTCTACTAGGCAATTGGACTGGGTGCCAGACTGATGCCTAAGGTCATTTCTCTCCTACAAGAAAGTGGGGGTGGGGGATTGTAAGTATATTAGTACCCCAGTGGGAATCTGTATTGGAGAGCTTTACCAAAAGTTACCCTGATTTAGTTATTTTGAACTTCACCAGAAAGACTGTGAAGTCTATTAATATTTAGTGGGCCTCATCCAATATTGCATATGAAAAGTGAGGGTAACTCCATTGGTTTGGGGTTTATGTTTTCCCCCTTGGATACCCAAAGGGCAGCTAATTTCTAGGAAGTAAGGAGAGGACAGATGGGACCAGTCCACCTGCTCAGTTCTTTGAAGAATCATCTTGCTTAGGTCAGAGAGCCATGGCAACTAAACCCTTCCTACGCTTACTGAGTCACTGCTTGGCCATTCAGCCCTGCCCAGCTCCAGAGGTCCTGCCTGATCTAAAGGTCTGTTCCCCACACACTGGGAAAAAGGACAGGGTCACAGCAATGGACTCACTCCGGGTCAGGCTGACCTGTGAAACTTAGATTCAGACATTGGGCTTTTAAAAAATAATTATTTCCCTTCTAATATTTTCCTGGTATATATTTTCCTCTTCTCTAATTTGGCCCAGTGCTTTTCATTTTTCTGGAAACAGCCACTTTTGAAACCCTTGTTGGGGTAAGCCTAGCTTTTAGAGGCTTTATCCCTCTGTTCCAGGGAGTGCACAGCACTCTCTGAACATGTTTTCAGGTACTTTGGATGGTTTGATTATTTTGTCAGCAAGATCCCTAAATATGGTATTTCATATAGCCTTATGAAAATGCTGTTTTGTTACCACGCTGCAAGGCTGTGGGTTTATAGAAGTCCGAGCTATTTAGATTGACCATGAAAGTGCAGTCAATTAAAGCAAGCGTGATGTGTCTTAATGACAACACTGATTTAATTATTCAGCTTTGATTTCCTTTCTCTGGGACGTGAGCAGAGTTTTTAATTTAACTTGGCTGATTTCTGGTCTTCTAAAGACAGTGTCTGTGATTAAACTGTGTCCTCTCTCTTCCAGACACTGCTATCTACCTCTAATTTGTTCCTGGTGAATGACAGCAAGTTCATAGCCTCAGGTAGTTTTTTTTTGTTTCTTTCATTTTTCAAAGCTGCTTATCTTTTCTTTCTGTATGTCTTATGGTTTTGTTGGCGCATGCATTTCAGAGCCTTACAGGTTTTACCTTAAGATCCTTGGATTGGAGGCTTTGGTTAAGGTCCTGCTGAGACCCGCCAGGAGTCAGTAGTCCTGCCTCCACACATAGACTTGTCAGCAGGATCATTTAATGCAGAGGCCAAACCTGCCCTTGTCCCTGGAGGGACTGCACAGACAGCTTATCCAAGTGCAAACTCAGAGGGACTCCTTGGGGCTCCCCTGTAGCCTACAATTCCACCATTTACTTTTGGGATTTAGAGAAGTACAGTGGGATTTTCTATATATTGCCCGTTTGCAAAATACTGATCAGTAGGAAAAGGCAGAAATCAATCAAGTGTATAAATAAAAAGAATGAGGTCATGTGACTATGTCATTTTCTTCCTTACCAGAGTTTTCAGATTTTAGCCCCTGGGGACTTGGACTGGGATTACATAACTGCAGGAGTGTCACACCTTTAGGTTGTCCACACAAGTTAGTTAGTTAAGGGGCTTTTCTGAGCAAGAGTGCTAAGATTACAAATAATCCCTTTCTTTTTGACCCAATGATGAATGGGAAAGAGAAAAAGCAATTTTTTTGTTTTCTCAGTTCTCTAACTTTTACCTGTGGATTAACAGGCTGAGCGTCTACATATGTGATGGGCTTAGAACCACAGGGGCAGGCGTGTCTGAGACACTTGAGACAGGACTGGAGAGACTCAGCTTGCTGATGTGGTCACCCTGACAACTATTGCTTGTCATTGTGTGTCCAGATGCAAAATAACCAGGAAAACAAAACTTGCAATCAGTGACATGGTCTCTGTAAAACCTCTGTTAAGAACATTGGATCCTTCCTCTCATTTGATATGGGCCTCAGGTGGTCAAACGCATGTGCTACTCAGAGAACAGATGTTTCAGTGAGGAAACCTGAGTGTCGCTCAGCTGAGGTTGTTTTCAGTGTGGGTCAACACAGATGTTGTGCAGTAAGCTTTTCTAGGAATCAAGTTTAGTATATGGTTAGGAACTAAAGGCAAGTGAGGAGAAGGGAAAGGAACTCCCAACACAAGAATTTAAATAACTGCTTTTGTTGGCGGCAAAACGGTACCAGGTGTTAGACCTCGCTTCAGCAACCACAGAACTTGAGTTCTGGCTAAGAAAGAATTCAGAGCCAAGACTCAAACTATAAGAGAAAGTTTATTTAGAAAATCACAGAGTTAGAAGAAGTGAGCCATAGAAGAAATGGCCTCAGAAAATGAGTTACAGATTCAAAAAGAGGGCCCTTGAAGCTTAGGAAGGGAAAAGAGAGATGCGTACCTTGAGAGATGAAAGAGGGAGGAAAAGTGCAGGCATGCTCCAGAGAGAGAGGGCAGGGGGAGGTAGGAGCTTGAAGGGTGCCTGTCTTAAGGGCTTTTATCTGGAGGTACTAGAGGAGGATTTCAATAGGATATTCATCATCTTATCAGGCGTGCTCCCTCAGGGTGGTATTCTCCACTGATAGGTTGGCGTCAGGTCAGGAGGTCATTGGTCCTGAGGTCGGCCATGGTGTTGCCCCATCTGATTTTGCTGCTTCTCCAGGCCTGGAGCTGAAATACAACTGAGGCCAAGATGTCATCTCTAAGGTTTAATGCTTAAGGGAGTGATGGTGCAAAGGCTTGTAGTTTCACTCATTGCTAGGCACCTGGGACTCTCTGCCCTGGCAACCCTCTGCACCTGGCCTATTGTTCCGACTCTACTCATGCCTATCTACCTACCTACTACACTTTGACAAAAAAACCTCATTTCTAGAGAAATGAGGAAAATGGTAGCAAAACATTGCAAGGATTCATGACCACCCGAGCCCTCTACAATAAAAACTCTCAGGCAAATTGAGACAAAGACATAGGTAGAAAATACCTCATAACTTCCCTAATAACTTGGATCCCAGGTTTTCTGTGAGAAGGCTATTTTAACAGAAACTTATGGTGTTGAGAAGAAAACACACTTAGTGTAAATGCTAAGATAATTAGCATTACATATTAGAGGAAATACAAACAGGCAAGTTATTTTTAGGTCAGTAAAATTTACACTTTATCTGAATTATTTTATTTCCCTCTTTTCAGTATTAACTGAATTAGTTTTAATGTAGAGAGCAACAATCAGTTTTATCATGGTTTCTCTCTCTTTCTCTCTCCTCTCTTCTTTGGCCTACAATATTAATTGATCATTTGACTATTTTGAAGAATATAAACCATTTCCCATTGCCTAGTTAAGGAATTAAAGATTTATAATGTAAACAAACCAGAAAATCATAGCACAGAAAAGCCACTAATCTCCTTGGAAGGAATGGTGAACTTTTTCTTTTTGTGTTTCTTTATTTGCAGTTAGACTTTGTCTGAGATTTATTTTCCACAAGATTATAATCTCTTTTGGAGCACCAAAATCATGAGACCTGTCTGCTTTCAGATTCACATGGCAAGATTATTCCTCAGAATGTATTTCTCCAAAGGTATATCACAGGCAGTAATTTGTACATGTTTCAACTGGAATTTTGTAGCTGTGATTCCTGTCAGTGGGATGGCATTCATTGTTAGGTTGGTTCAGTTTTATATTGATTAGTTCTTCCTTCCATACTCCTTTGCAGAATCTATCTTGAGCCAGTGTTAAACTTTCAGTGTTAAATCTATTATAAGCCTCTCTTTTGTATGGCTGAAGGGAATTTTCAACTTACCCAGCATTCTTGTGTATAACAAATTGCATTTTGTATTCCCAAATGCCTTATAGTATTGGCGTTATTTATTTTGGTTTGGGGGTCCTAGGGACGTCGAGTTCTTACTTCTAGAAGCTGTGCAGTAGACTTCCAGAATGCTCATGGTATTGAATAATGACTTATGCTCATCACAGTTTATAATTTAAGAGGTTGTTGTGATTTTTTTCTTGCCAGAGATGCCATTATAGTAAGAAAAATTTCCTCTGTGAGTACCTCTTCTCTTGTCATTGCCTTATGACCAAAAAACAGTCCATTGGCCTACTGAATTCAAAATAATTAAACATTTTTTTAAAAGTCATTCAGCCAATCTGACTAGCAAAGAGCAGAAACATTGGAAATAACATGTCCTTTTTAAGCTAAAATGTCCTACTTTTTTGTAATATTTTCATTTTAAAATGTGAAGAAAGATGACATTTGGCTGTCAGAGGTAACATTTTTGACACATTTTGTATTCCTAATTTTGTCACTTTTAGTTCTGGTTATGAAGTTGACTTAAAGTATTTTGGAGCATTAGTTAAGTATTTATAAAAGTAAAATTTCTTTCACTGTATATATTTAAGAATTTTGCTGCTGGGCAAACTAAATTCATAAAAGAATTTCTATAATCTAAGTCACCAAACTTACCTCAATTATCTCTTCTTTGAAATATACTGCAGTAAATATGGTGAGACTGTGCTAAACTTTTACTTTATGAAGTACCACAGGTAAATCACCTCATCCACATTCCTCCTATCCCCACCTTCCCCCCAAAATCAGTCACAGATACTTCAAATTTTATGGGTATTAGTTCTATGAATATGAAGACTGCACAATGTAATGAAGTACTAGTGAGTCCTTCAACCACCCAATTCCACTCCCAAGAATTCCTCCTTACCATGTCTGCAAGTGTGGCTCCCCGGAAAGGGAACCAACTGCTTTGGTTTGGCTGGGACTGTCCCAGTTTTATCACTCAGTCTCATGTTCCAGAAAATTCTTCAGTCCCAGGCAACCAGGATAACTGGTCACCCTACTCTGCAACTATGTCTGGTTCATGAGCCTCCTCTACAGCCATGACTAACTTAGTGGGTTATTGTCAAATTGGACCATCACCTTCTCTGTCTTTGGAATTCTGAATGCTGAACTGAGAGAAACACACAGAAAATAGGGGTTGTTTGCATAATTATGTTAAGTGCAGTTCTTTAGATAAGTTTAATGTTTGCTCTTTAAAATCACCTGGGATACAGACACTAATTATGACAATCACAGAATATCTCTTTTGTGGGTTAAGAGTTATGATTAAAGCCTTTTATGTGAATAGTTACATTTTGAAATAGAAGGCATTATTTAAAAGTTGGGAATATATTGATCATTCTCATTTCACTGTGAGCATTGTCTGTTCCTTAGATTAAATATATTTATATAAATATAATTAACATACACATAAAACCAAATTTTGTAATGATTTTTAATAGAAAATTTTTATAAAATTATTATTTTTCCTACATTATTAAATGCTAGGTATGGGGCTAGGTGCTTTACATACCATATAACAATTCTCTTAACCATTCAAGGTATCAGTCCCATCATAGTGATGATGAAAATAAATAGTTTGCTTATAAATGAAGTATCTTGTCTCATCATCTTTATCTATTTGTGGTTTTTTTGTTGTTGTTTTTTATCCTCACCAGAGGATATGTTTATTGATTTTAGAGAGAGAGGGAGGGATAGAGAAAAGAGAGTGAGAGGATCATTGATGTGAGAGAGAAATATTGATCAGTTGCCTCCTGTAAGGGCCCTGATTGGGGACCAAAACTGTATCCTAGGTATGTGTCCTGATTGGGCATCAAACCTGCAAGCTTTTAGTGTACAGGACACACTCCAACCAACCAAGTCACCTGGCCAGGGCTATCATCTTTATTTTAAAAATATATAATTGGAATCTGTCATCTTTTAAGTCTTAGGATTGTTTCATACTAGTACACTTATTTGGTTCAATAGATTCTTCTTTCAGGATATGCATTTTAGGTGATCATAAACTCTGTATATGTGATAATATATTTTAGTGAAGTAGAATTTGAGGTTATTGCTTTGGAGTTCTTTGCTCATAATTTTAGAATGTGTAGACTGCAAATTTATGGCTGTTATAAATTGGTGAGATGTCTGAAAAACTCTATTAAGCATTGAATATGGCTCACTATTTTGAACAGCAAATGTAAACTAAAATTAATACAGAGGAAGGAAAACAATAAATTACACATGCATTATATTTTTAAAATAATATTGGTAATATCAATTATCTTATTATTCCATTTTGTTTTCCTAGAACCTGCATTTCCAAAAACACTCTCCAGGAATTTTGATGCACCCAGCCTATCTTATCTACACTAATAAAAGAGAAACATGCAAATTGTTGTCACTCTGCTACCCTTCCCATTGGCTAATCAGGGCAATATGCAAATTAACTGCCAGCCAAGATGGCGGCCGGCAGCCAGGCAGCTTGAAGCAAACATGAGGCTTGCTTGCTTCAGTGACGGAGGACTCCAACGTTCCCCGCCTGCCGCTGCTGGCCTCTGAGCTTGCAGTTTGAAACATTGTTACAAATATAGAAGCTAAACAAAACCCCAGAAACCTGCTTTCAGCCAGCCGGGATCTCAGAGCTGGAGTTGAAACAGTGTTTCGATTATAGAACCCAAACAAACCAGATACGTGCTTTCAGCAGCCAAGGTCTAAGAGCTGGAGCCAAGCCTCAGAGCTAAAGCTGGCCCAGAATAAAAAAGAAAAAGAAAAAAAGGAGCTGTTGGGAGCTTCAGTCACCCACCAGCCTGAAAACAGCCCTCAGCCCCTCACCCAGACTGGCCAGGCACCCCAGTGGGGACCCCCACCCTGAAGGGTGTGTGACCAGCTGCAAACAGCCATCATCCCCTCACCAAGGCTGGCCAGGCACCCCAGTGGGGACCCCCACCCTGATCCAGGACACCCTTCAGGGCAAACCAGCCGGCCCTCACCAGTGCACCAGGCCTCTATCCTATATAGTAAAAGGGTAATATGCCTCCCAGCACCGGGATCAGTGGAGCCGCGAGGCCTCCAGGCACCAGGATCAGCGTGAGAGGGGGCAGCACCCAAACCCCCGATCACCCTGCAGCTCTGTGTGTGACAGGGTGCGGCGCCCCAACCCCTCCCCCCACGGGCCCTGCTCTGTGTGTGATGGGGTAGATCCATAACCTCCCCATCAGCCCTGCCCTGAGTGTGACAGGGTGCGGCGCCCCAACCCCCTGATCCACCCTGCTCTGTGTGTGACAGTGGGTGGTGCCCCAACTCCCCTATCGGCCCTACTCTGTGAGTGACAGGGGGGAGCTCCTCAACCCCCTGATTGGCTCTGCTCTGTGCGTGACAGGGGGGAGCTCCCCAACCCCCTGATTGACCCTGCTCTGTGCGTGACAGGGTACGGAGCCCCAACCCCCCTGATGGGCCCTGCTCTGTGAATGACAGGGGGCAGCGCCCCAACCCCCTGATCGGCCCTGCTCTGTGCGTGACAGGGGGTGGTGCCGCAACCTCCCCATCGACCCTGCCTTGAGTGTGACTGGGGGCGGTGCCCCAACCCCCCAATTGGCCCTACCCTGAGCGTGACTGAGGGTGGCATCACAACCTCCCTATCCGCCCTGCTCTGTGCATGACAGGGGGCGGCGCCCCAACTCCCCAATCAGCCCTGCTCTGAGCCCAACCAGGGGCTGCACCTAGGGATTGGGCCTGCCCTCTGCCACCCGGGAGCATGCCTAAGCCAGCAGGTCATTATCTCCCGAGGGGTCCCAGACTACGAGAGGGCACAGGCTGGGCTGAGGGGACCCCCCTCCCCCCCGAGTGCACAAATTTTTGTGCACCGGGCCTCTAGTCTATATATATAAAAGGCTAAGCATTCATCCAACTGGTAGTTATGATGCACACTGACCACCAGGGGGCAGATGCTCAACTCAGGAGCTGCCATGACGCGCACTGGCCATTTAAAAATAAACGGCACCATGGACTTGGCGCCGACAAATCAACACTTGGCTTCCCCCAAGTGGGACACAGGCCCCGCCACCACCCCGGAGTGACCAAATCACAGCCAATGCTGCCAAGACCCCATGGCGCAAAATGCAGCCCACAGCCCAGCCCAGCCTGGAAATGGTCACTGTGGGCACCGGGTAATGAAGTCACGTAGCAATGCATGGCTTCCTCTCCCTAGTGCAGTGATGGTGAACCTTTTGAGCTCAGCATGTCAGCATTTTGAAAAACCCTAACTTAACTCTGGTGCCGTGTCACATATAGAAATTTTTTGGTATTTGCAACCACAGTAAAACAAAGATTTATATTTTTGATATTTATTTTATATATTTAAATGCCATTTAACAAAGAAACATCAACCAAAAAAATGAGTTTGCATGTCATTTCTAACACGCGTGTCATAGGTTCGCCATCACTGTCCTAGTGACTAACCTCCTTGGAGTTTCTTCAGCCCAGGAACCCAACTTGATTTATAGCCAGGTGCAAACATTTTACAGTTTAACCAAACATTTGTGAAGTGTTTTTCCCTGCCTCATCTCATTTGATCCTCACAGAAGTCCTGGAGTAGGTACATAGGAGACTCAGTAGAATCCTATTTCCTTTTCATTAGCTAGACGCAAATAGTGATATTAAAATATATATTCTAATTAATTTCCTTTCAATGTGCACGAATCCATGCACCGGGACACTAGTGGTTTTATAAATGAAAACATAGTATAACTAAAAGATAAAAGTTTTAAAGGTAGAGAGGATCTTATAAAAATAAACCTGTGCCCATAATGCATTGCAGTGTTTGTTGGCTTAAGAAATACCAACATAAAATGTATTCAGAGACATGACCATAAATGATGCAAGTCAAGTCTTTGTTCCTGCAATAAACTTGTCAAAAGAACAAACAAAGATATTTTGTTTGCTCAACTCTAAATTCTCTGAAAAGGTTTTCAGACCTGAGGGGAGAAGTTTCTGAAGTTGAATAGCATGACCAACACTTTACTTCTGCTACTATCGCCCCACAATTGTACCTGAACAAGTTGTTGAGCAGTATTAGAAAATCTAAGCAAATTTAAATTGATAAAATCTGATGTAGTACATTTTAAAGGGTAGCAAGGGGAAATCTGTGAAATGAATTCAATTAAAATAGTAATTGAGCCCTATATTCAGAACTAAAAGGAACC